>NC_092690.1:28641977-28917949 GCF_964275005.1 Diadema setosum
GGCAAAGTTACGATAATTGTAACTTTTATGCAACGGGCCCCAGGTCATACCACACAGAGCTAAAAAAAAAAAAAAAAAAAAAAAAAAAAAAAAAAAAACAGAACACACACACAACAGTTTGTTTTGCACAGGATTGCTAGTACTTTATTGCAAAGAGTATGAAAATAGGTACGCCCACTAAAACCACTTGAATACATGAATGCGAAGTACAGAGTAGACTTTATAGTATGCAGCTCATAGCTTTCTCTTCTGCTTCGAATATATACACATCAAATCCAGATTATGTTCATACAAATGTACCTTTATAATGACGATGATTCAAAACTCTCCCGACAAGACAAGTCTGCATTAAAATTTATCTGTGGCATGCCATACAATGACTAACACTAGAATGAATGTAACTACATGTTATACAATGCTCTTCATAAAAAACGCTGCCATGATCACATATACATGTATTGTAATTGTATTTACGGTAATAGTGAACGTCCGCTAGAATACAAAGACGTTAAGGTTTAAGATGAAAGAGTTTGTGAGTAGTGCTTTTAAAGCTACACAATTTATATCCAACTATCAAGGTACACTGTAATAAAAATCTGAAGTGTGTATCAAACTTTGTTTTAAAAAAAGCTCATTTCTTTTTATGACTATGCAAACAACTACTAATACTTACTTAGTGCGTAAGGCAACATTCTGTTCTCAGCTTACGTCAGTATACAGTACAATGGAAACTCCTCAAAATATGGACCATGGCACCAACTACAGCAAACCTCGTTGTTTTAAACGCAGATACGATTGTAAACAATTTTGTCAGTACGAGACAATTTTACGTGTGAAACCATCATAACATCCGTTACATATACACTGCACATGTATTTACTTTGTCCATTTTTAAATGAGATTTTGCTATAATGAGAAATTTCTCACTGTCCCAACAATTTTGTTAAAAGTGGGTTCACTTGTACCATATATTACGTGTCAGAGAGAACAAACTATACCCTGTCCAAATAGCAGCTTTGTGTCTTATCCGTACACATTACTGCGCAGCAGTAATTCAAACATCAATCCATACATATACAGTATCAATACATTGATCAACTTGGTAAAACTGTTATACACATGTTCTGACATTGTCCATAGCCCTATAAGTTGGCCCAAAGGATGCCACAGAATAACCTATCAATTCAAATATTACAGCCAATTAATCAATACAATGAACTTCTGCTTTTTCTACAATTAATTTCATATTTCCTGTAAACATTACAAAAAAATACTTTCATTGGCGTTCATTCTCAAAATGTCTATAGAAAATAGTGCAACACATTAGTTACATGCTCAGAGAATATAAATACCCTAGTTTCCATTTACTAGAAACAATTTTTGATCATCGTACAAAATATTTTCATCTCCTTTACCTTAAACGTTCATAAAATTTACCACATACCGGCTCTCTATTCACATTGTTCTATATAAAAATTTGGCAACATGTCATCAAAGCTTATATTTCAATCGTCATTTATCTCATTTTATGCAAAAATTTCTAAATAGGCACTAGTATCCATCTCTTGAGCAACCATGAAACACCATATCTTGGTTTACTTGTTCGACATCACAATGGGGGAAAAAATATCACCGTTACTTTTTTCTTTGCACAAGTGTCGTTGAACATTACATGCATCTTCATCGCAACAAGAGAGATGATGAAAAGGCAATACCGTACAAGTACTTATTCTCTGCATGAATGCCAAGAGCCTCTGAATACAAGAACCTCCACACACATCGGAGGGAAAAAAAGTGGAAAGTACTGATTAACATGACTGCTGAAAGACAGTATCTGTGAAGTCACACAGAGTGAGCTATGCAGCGATAATATGAAACAGAAACACCTTTATCCAATTTGACTGTTACACAATTTGGCAAACTCACGCATGATAGAAAAGCATGCGAAGTGAAAAAGTCATCTTCATGTTCAAGCAGGCATGTCATTTCAGCCTGAACCAGCCAGTTTGGCAAACGGCATGCTAACATTATATACACTAGCCTCTCAAAAAACTCACGAAAACATTGTCCAATGAATAAAATTCAGCCTAACATTCAAATCATGCTTTTTACAGCCTCTAACATAATATCAGGCCACATGTCCTGCCTTAAATAAAATTGTGAAAATTGTGGGGTATTCAATGCGCTTAAAAATATGAGTAACTCAATTATGTACTGGGCTTTTAACAGAAATAAAATAATTAAATTTAGTTCAATCATATCTCATTAGATTATTTGTTCAACCACAGTAATACACAAATTAATCACTTTGAAACTGACAACCAAAACCCTACTGTCCCCAACCCCAATCCCAGAAAGAACATCTTTTTCCACTTTTTCAAAGGTACAATATTCATATTTCTAATACTGCCTACCAATCAATTCATTCCTTGATTGAACCTTCCATTGGCACCTGGCTAACGGGCAAATGCCCTCTGCGACAACTGAAGTGTTTCATCGCAAAATGAGTTAACACCATTCTTGTTAATTTGAAATATTTGCAATTAAACCTGCCAAACAAACATAGAAAATATTACAAGCATATGGGATATCTTTGTCATAACTTCAAGAATATTATTTTGTTGTTATGCAACAAGTGTGGTATGACTGGAAAGGTTTTACATTGCTCTGTCTGATGGTGGTCTTACTTCAAAATGCTTCAAAATGGCACTTAATCCCTTTTGTGATCAAACTCTTCAACTATTCGTTTAACTCTTTCTGCCCCGTGGGTGACACATTTGCATACAGAGTCAGTAGGATTTGGGGTCGGTGGTTCTGAAAGGGTTAAAGCACCTGAGTTAGGGAACATAAGGGAGAGACTCTTATGTAAAGGGCATCTCTTTGAACAGACAGGGCACATCTGGTAAACACACAGACGAAGATGAAGGACCACTGATCGTTAAATGCTCATTGAAGCTAACTTGCAAAACAAATATGTTATATTGTTTTATAAAATGGGTTCAAGAATGTAGCCAATTGGAAGCGCTGAAACGAGTCGTGTGCGAGTGCATTATTTTTTACGATCATGCACGGTCTGACGTCACAATGTTTACACTAGCAGTGCGCTACTATACGCACTGTCAATCCTGTAAACAACTTCTAGTTCGGGCTGCCAGCCGGCCTTACTTGTGCATAACATGTGGCGTACGTATACTCTTATATCTTATACGTACAGTACTTATGTGCGGGATTTCCGAGTGCGACGTGCATAAATGTTTGGGACGAACGTCTTCGGACATCTTGACTTATGAGCGAGTGCTACATGTAGCTGACTGGTATTGACCCACAAAGGTAAGTGAAAAATGCTGTTAGTTTTCGACCCATTTTATAAAACAAATGATGCACAGGATTATTTCGCGCCGCACTTTCACTAACGCACTCTATCCTGTGCATCATTTGTATAAGAGCATGATCAAAACTTACTAATGCTCCGACCATTCTGCTGAAAGATAGTTATCAATGCGTCTTAGCACCATAGATTTCCATCTTTTTTTTGGGGGGGGGGGAGGGAGGGGATATTTCAAATTGAATCTTTTTTTAATTAAAAAACAAACAAACAAATAAACAAACTTCTAAACACAAAAAATGTGTACACGGGGAAAGCTAATTTGTCATGCCATCACTGACAAAAGGATTACTGGGTATTCTTACCACGTGTAAGTGACACATTATTTTACAGTTACAGAGGGCAATTTGTGGCCAGAATCTTACGCATTGTTCACTTCACAGGAGCTGTAAACACGAATACAGCTTCCCTATCACCTCCCAAAGCCAATTCTGACATATTTGAGGGTGCTGGATATCAATTTTCCTTTATCCCTGCCACTTCTTTTCTTTGTTTTAATCTGCTTGGATATAAGCATCCTCCACCAATAAGCATGTTCGGCCACCTCAGCACTTGTCTCATTAAAGGAAAGCTGGCTTGATGAAAGACTAGCTGAAGTAAAAACTATTAGGTCCAATACAGGCTCTACAGTTCCTCCTTGGCACCGAAGTCTGGAAAAGAAAAACATGTATGCACAGCTTTAAAATTTCCTTTCTCACTGCAACCTCACATTGTATTCAGTTCATTTCGTATGTCAGCACAATACTTGACGAACCAACGATACACAAATTTCTATCTACTGTATTTCGATGTAGAACATATCGCCTTATGATTTTTGAAGGAAGGTATTTCTTTTTTTTTCTATCTTTCTCCTGTCATTCCAACAGTCATTCTAAGGACTATACACGGTGAACCGCAAACCGAATGTATCTTATATCGCCTTATGTTGAAAGCTGTAGAGAAACAGCTTTGCTTTTTATCTATATCCCCTTTCTTACTGTCATTTTTACCTTTTTTTTTGGGGGGGGGGGGGTAATAATTCTTTGTTCAAAATTGTCAGATGCAAAAAATACTCTGAAAAAAGAAATATTTCACCTGAAAAAAAAAAAAAAAAAAACAGAAAAACAAACAAGACCATATAAATATTTGGGGTAAATAATAAAATGAGAACAAAAATATCCTTATCCACAAAATCCTACATAAGGGGAACTCATTACATTTGGTCATGTATAAAAAAAGACCAAACCAAAAAAGAATAAAAATACAACATGTATTATACTATGTTTATTTGTTTGTTTGTTTGTGTGTTTGTTTGTTTGTTTTGCCTTTTCTACCCATTTCTTATCATTTATCTGTCTACTACATCTATTCGTCTTCAGCACAACAAAAAGAAGCCTCCGGCCGAGGGTGTGAAGAGAAAAGTACTTACTGTGGTCGATTTCAGGCTCCACTGTGGGGTAAATAAAAGGAAAACAGTGTGTTATTGTGTTTGTTGGGGAATTACATCGCATGGAATAGACAATACAGTGAAGTCAGTACTGTAACAACAAGCACATTTATAACAAAGCTTCTTTGCAACGAAGTAAGAATTCGGGTCACAAAATGATTATTTGTTTATCTTTATATGCATTTTTCCCCCCACTATGATGAAACTTTTACATAATGGAAGAAAACGACCAGTCCCAAGGACTTTCTTGTAACAAAAGTCGCCTCTACACACGACTGCATAGAGCTACATGATCATCATCAGATGGATTTATAGAGTCCTGGATGTCAGGAAAAAATCAACGGGTCAGGACAATCAAGCAAACATTAGAATAATCGTTGTCAAGTTCTCATCTATAGAAGCAGCACATTCTGGAAGTCAACACCAATGTACAAATCTGTCACTTTTCATCAATTTTTCAATTTTTAAAAAACTTTCGCTTCTGCATTTCAGCAAATTTGGCAGCACTCATTCAATCCACAGATATGTTGCATGTTCGGGGGTGGGGGGATCTTTGTCTCAAAAGGTGACAAGTACATGTAGTTACACAGGGCTACACACTAACCCATTTTTTCTTTTGGTCCAACCTGTCTGTTGGACCAGTAGGTACCCACTTTTTTCATTTTTTACTCGGTCCATTCATGAAAATGTTACTGGTTCAACAGTGATTTTTACTGGTCAGGGACCACTCCACTAGTGTGCAGCGCTGAGTTACAACATGAATGCAAAATGTGTGAGCAGCTGCCGAGGGAGGAGACTTACCTGACAAAACGACGGAGGCCGAGGCTGTGCCGCCGCTGTTTGTGAACTGGCAGGAGTAAGTGCCGGCGTGGGTTCGGCTGACGCGGGAGATGGTCAGCGTGGAATAGTAGAGCTCGTTGCGGGTGTCCCTGCGGTGGCGCTGCATGCGCACGTCGTGACCCGAGTTGCCCCTGCAGCACATTAAACCAATCACAGCAAGTGTAACGAGTATACAGACAAACGCACAAGAAATGGTATGCATGCAATGGATCACACATTGGTGAAATATTTTTGCCTGACATTTTTACTATCAGTCAGTCGCTACTTAACATTCCTAACTTTATTCTTCAGACGTGGAGTTTGCAAATCATACACGTAATTTACAGTCCTTGTTCGTGATAGGTTTATCATATAACAGATACAATAAACAATGTTGCAAATTTGGGCAAAGGTGCAGGACACCACAATGTGTATAGGTTTAATAGGTTGAAGAATATGTATCTAAAACTTTGTGTTCCACAGTGTAAAGCCTGTGTGCCCATTATTCTAAGACAGCAATGTATGAGCACTTTTGCAAAACCTTTGGGATTTCAAAGCTATGTGCCTTTTATAGAAGTGTTTATGCTAGAATGAAGTACAGCAAAGTTGTGAGGAACTAGGCGGGATGTACATTTTATAACAAAGCTATGTGTGTGACACTGTCAGTGTACCATAGCACAATGCGATACATTGATTTGTCAGTGAGCAGTTGCATGTTTGAGCAAAATATGGAAAGTTGGCATGTCTTCGACCGAGCTGGTGTGCGAATGTGGCACGCAAAGAGTTCAGTACATATTACATCCCCCTGAGACTACACATTGTGATCATATTAGAGGGACTGAAAAAAAAACCAATATTCCACTTAGAACTGAGAGGGAGTCAAATCCTGACCTGACGTCCCCGCCGTTCTTGAGCCACACCACGTCTGAGGTCGACGACGTCGCTGGGTAGGCCTGGCTGGTGCAGGCCAGGACAGCGTTGTGGTCCTCAGTCACATAGACCCTGGGAAGTGTGGCCTTCACCTCGGGAGCATCTGGACAGAGGTGTAGGAGGAGGGGGGGGGGGGAGGAAAGTTTTGTGAATCTTCTGAACTTGGCTCCCATATCTTCATCACCATTTTCACTACCACACCAGCCCATGATGAAATCACAACATCACTGAATCTCATCACCAGTTACTGGCTCTTATATAAGCCTGTCAGGCAAGCAGTACTAAAAAAAGGACACAGCAATGCTGTAAAGACCAAAGTAGTAAAAACAAGGAAAAGTAGAAATTGGGCGGTGCGTAAAATATGTCCCCGCCGGAAGTAGCATTTAGTAGCAAAATGTACAATATCGGTAAAAAATCAAGGTCAAAGGTCAAAGAAGTCAAAGGTCAATAATTCTGTGTAGAAGCTTTGAAGCCCTCACCTAGTGCCATCACAAAAAGCAAACGGAATCGAAATCGGGTTTTGATAGAAATGGCGAAGGAGTAGCATTTTGTAGCCAATTTACAATATAGGTCAAAAATCAAGGTCAAAGGTCAAAGAAGTCAAAGGCCAAAATTCTGTGTAGAAGTTTTGAAGCCCTCACCTAGTGCCATCACATAAAGAAAACGGAATCGAAATCGGGTTAGAAATGGCAAAGGGGGAGCATTTTGTAGCCAATGTACAATATAGGTCAAAAATCGAGGTCAAAGGTCAAAGAAGTCCAGGGTCAAAATTCTGTGTAGAAGTTTTGAAGCCCTCACCTACAGACTGTAGTACCATCACATAAAGCAAACGGAAATGAAATTGGGTTAGAAATGGCAAAGGAGTAACATTTTGTAGCAAAATGTACAAGGCAGGTCAAAAATCAAGGTCAAAGGTCAAAGAAGTCAAAGGTCAAAATTCTGTGAAGAAGTTTTGAAGCCCTCACCTAGTAACATCACATAAAGCACACGGAATCGAAATCGGGTTAGAAATGGCGAAGGAGTAGCATTTTGTAGCAAAATGTACAATATAGGTCAAAAATCAAGGTCAAAGGTCAAAGAAGTCAAGGTCAAAATTCTGTGTAGAAGTTTTGAAGCCCTCACCTAGTGCCATCACATAAAGCAAACGGAATCGAAATCGGGTTAGAAATGGCGAAGGAGTAGCATTTTGAAGCAAAATGTACAATATAGGTCAAAGGTCAAGGTCAAAGGTCACAACTGAAATTCTGTGTAGAAGTTTCAAAGCTCCCATGTAGTGCTATCATATAAAGCAAACAGAATCAAAATTGGCTCATAAATGACAGAGAAGTAGCAAATTGAACATTTTGATCACACACGGACGCACAGACAGACAGACAGATGGACGGACAGACAGACGGACGGACACACGGACACACACACGTACGGAGCCCGTTTCATAGTCCCCTGCTCGAACTCGTTCGGCGGGGACAAAAAAGAATGAGGAGGGAGTGGAAGTATACAATCAAGTAATGAAGAGGAGGAGCATTCAAAGACAGTTATGATTCCGATGTCAAAACACTGCCAGCTTACAGTCAACCTCATCGTAGTCGAATCCAAAGCCTTTGGGAATATCCTTTTGACTCACATTACCCCGTTGAAGACGAGTTCTGAGAATATTCAGGCAAGTGTCTATGGGAAATGCATGTTATAACAAAATCACTCCATCCTCAAACCAGTTAATTCAGACGCACAATAGAAGGAACACATGTTCATATCCTCTGGGGAAGTTTTTAGTTTTTTGTTTTTTGTTTTGACTTAGCCGATCTTTTAACTAGTGCAAGGATGACTCAAGTGAGGTGGACTGTGCATACATTTAGCAACCCCACGACGAGCACAGAGATTATCATATACCTCATATATAGAATCCTCTCATCTGATTGGTTAAAAGCGGAGTCATGAAAATAGCTGAGCCCCATTTTTGATCTACTGTGCCCAGCACCGGGGCACAGTAAATCAACTGTGCCCTGTAAATAGGTTTGGAGACAGTCGCGACCCCGTACACATAGATCGCTCATATGTACGCACCAATGGTACGACCGCCGCGCATTCGATCAGCGTGCTGTAAAAGAGACTAGCGGTCACTGTGCCCTGTAATACGTTTGGAGACAGTCGCAACCCCGTACACTGTATGTACACATTGTCATATAGATGATCACTCATGTACGCACCAATGATACGACCGCCGCACTGTCGATCAGCATTGATTATGAGTGCTGTAAAAGAGACTAGAATCTATATTTTCGGTATCTATATTTCGGAATCTATATTTTCGGTATATAAAACAAAATAATGACTGCTTGATATTCGGGGCACAGTTAAAATTATGTAGGCCCTCGGTGATGTGAAAACCATAACCATGCCCTCAGCTTCGCTTCGGGCATAGTTACGAATTTCACATCACCTTGGGCCCATAATTTTAACTGTGCCCCTCATAGCAGTCATTATTTGTATACTGGTACGTAAAGATGGTGGACAGAATGCATCTTTTAACTACGTGTATGTGGTAGACACATTACACGATGCATTTCTCCAAGAAAGCTGCATACTCACAGGGCATCTGGAGATACATGGTGCGAATCTGGATGGTGCTGGAGCTGGAACTGGAGCTCGAGCTGGAGGTGGCTGCGTTGCTGTTGGCAACACACGTGTACTCGCCCCTCTGGGTGCGGCTGATCTGGTTCAGCATCAGGGTGTTGTTGTGCATCGCCCGCACGAAGCCCTTTCGCACCCCGCCTGACAGCTCGAGGTACATCTCAGGGTAGGAGCGCGACCAGACCACGCTGGGCAGGGGGTTGCCGTCGGCGACGCACTCCAGCCGCACGTCGCTGCCCTCAATCGGGTTGAGATCGCCAGTAAAGTGCGTGATGACAGGAACAGCTATCGGAAGGCAGGTGATGAAAAGCGGGTGATAAACAGAAGTTTCATATATGAAACGGGGACAGGACATTCCCTCCTGCGACAATTGCTCCGGTCTTATTTTCTCCAAGGACTAAGGGTTAGGGTTAAGGTAGCGTTTCAGGTTTAGTTTCATGTGAGAATTTGGATGAGGGTTAGAGAAATGTTTGTGTGTAGAATTTATGTCTGCCTTGGCATGCAATTATTTTGTGGGAGCAATTGTCGCAGTGGCAAATGTCATGGAACCATATGAAACATATCACAGCGATCCATTTTCAGAAATCAAAATTTTGCCCCAGTATTTGAATGACACCATGCAGTGCACACACATGTGAGAAAATGGTATCAGCAGAAAGTTATACAGATATATTTATGGCCTTTTTAGAGGTGTAACATAACACAAAATATCCCTGGAGGAGCTTTATTTTCCCTAAGAGATTACTGTCTCAAGGGGAAACAGAAATCCCACAGGACTGTAAAGTGTTACTAGGTACATATTTTGTATATTACATGTTATAGACACGACAATATCTGTAACATTATACAGGATTGTGAAGCACAAAACCAACAAAAAGTTGCATGCCCTGCATTTATGTCAGGACTCCAAATTGGTTAAATGGGTCAACCTTGTAAATCTTGAGTTTTCATATTTTCTGAAAGAGTACCACGGTAATTCTTCTTCTACATTATTCTCAAGTTTGGGAACATAAAACAAATGTGAAATTGTGTTTATGGCAGTTTTTCTAGAACTCAATCTTGTAGAATAGTGTGATTAGATATCTTAAAGGCCTCTTCTCTTTTCTCAGAAAACCTCTACACACTCTTCACCTTTAACTCTAATATCTTTTGAAAGAAAATGGCAACTGCTCTGCTAGTTGGAATGAGTCATAGATGGAATGTGTTAATAGAAAATGCTCATTTTCAGCTTAGAGGGATGGTATAGTTTTGGTAGATGGGGCATCAGCTTCACAAACTTTTTTTGTGAGATAATGAGAAATCTCTTATGAAATATTCAAGAGCATACAATTTTAAGAGTCTCTTGGATGAAAACTGGTTTTGAAATGGCTGAGATAGGAAACGGGAAACTGATATATGCTTGTTAATAAGTAGTATGGGGTTCTTTAGGAAGGAAAGCTAGTAATACTAACAGCGACTATACACTATGTACCGTACCTGGTACAAGAAGTTCCGTTCTTTGCGAAACCTCGTTGTTGTCCCTAATGTGAGTGCAAATCCAGATCCCAGAATCGCGGATGCCGTTGAACGATCTGATCGTAAGCGACCACGTAAACTCGTCCCCGGAGCCCGTCCTGTCCAGCTGGTAAGCCCCATTGTGGTCTCGTATCAGCCGGTCACCCAGGGAGATGAGCTCCAACTCTTCGCTCCTGCCGTCATGTTTCCACTCCACATCGGCGTCTGAGGTGGTGCCGCGGACCACGCAGTCCAGCGAAATGCGGTCACCGTTCTCGACCGTCTGCACGGTGGGAAAAGGCTGAATGACTTGTGCCCATCCTGCGACAAGATTAACACTTGTAAGATGACTGGCAAACGCAACAACGAGTTAGTTCCCCACCACACCATCACCACCATTATCATTATTATCATTATCATTATCATTATCATTATTATCATCATTAGAATCCAATTTATAATTACTAGACTTTACTCATCAAAAAGAATGTTTCAAGGTCCCTATGTTTCTATAGAACTCTAGATGTAGTTACAGTATACCAGTGTTATTGTTATTAGGGCCTATTTGAATTACATGTACATCAGGGTGTCCCTATTCATCCCAGTCTGATCTGAATGACTTTTATATAAAGTTGAGTATCTGAATTATTAATTTCAAATTATAAGTTGTAATCATCATCATGGTGCCATGAACACTAGAAACCTTATTTCTAACTTGTTACAGCACCTAGGGGAGGCTAGAACATCTAATGTTTAGACCGCTTCTAATGTTATAAATTTAAACAGTTTAAACACCTGAATTGAACATTTTCAGCTAATTTTGTCAATCTTGTCAATGTCAATTTTGTTAATCTTGTCAATTTGTCAATGCTTGATGGCCAGGGATAGTTTTAACCACATCGTTATGTGGTTATAGATCTAAACACTCATTAGCATGTTAGGCCTAACGTTAGTGATTTTGGGGAAAACATCAAAATTATAAAACAGAGACTCCAACTCTACCGTTTTCGACGGGAGATCTCCCGCCGAAAACACATTTTTGCAAAATCTCCCGTTCTCCCGCTTGAGATTTAATTTCTCCCGCCCTGGCTCTGTGTCTCCCGTTGGAAAGGATTTCTTACTTATTGCTATTGTCGTGATTGTATGTTGAAAAAATAAGCCTTCGATAGCACCAGAGAGCGTCTAGAACTCCGCGCTTTGCACACATCAACTTGGAGTCTCCCGTTTGCTAGGGGTTTCAGGTGGGAGAATCTCCAGATCAGAAGGTCCTTTGGGTTGGAGTCTCTGATAAAATGAACGTCTCACAGCACTCAACAAAAACTACAACAACTCATCTCTACCTCCTCGTATGTAATCTCAGGCAAGTGAAATTCATGCTGAGCAAACGATCATGCATGGTATGGCCGGCGATACTAACTTAGTAACAGTTAGAACTAACGACGTTAAAGGTCTCTAATTCTCAGAGTCAGACCATCCACATCCAGATCCACAGACTCACGGGGCAAATGGTTTCTAAGTAAACTTACCTAGGCCTATGCTGATTAGGAAGCAGAGGCACGGTAGGAATATCATGCAAAGTTTCGCCGCCATCTTTCCTTCCCGTTCCTTTCCGTTCGTTTCAGTACCTTGATCGCAGAAACCTTTACTGCACACTACCACTGGCTCTAGGTATCATACGTACTGTACGTAGACTGCGTTGGTACTGGTCTAGTCGCATCAGCTTTGGATTCTAAAACTAGGCCTACACAAAAGCGCAGGCTAAACGAGGTTGTTTTGAATGCCAGCTGAGGCATCACGATCTCGAAGCAGGGTGCGCCGCGTATTGCAACGTTGAGGGCAGTAAACACAATAGGAACATAGAGCAGCCCTGTAATAATACAGCTCTATGAATAGGAAAGACTACTGAGGCCAAAGTTCCATAACAGACACACCATATATGAATTTTGCCTACAGGTAAAGAATGTTTGATATTCCTGATTATCTTTTTTTTTTCAGATTTGATTCAGAAAGCGAGAAGAACCCATTTGCATGAAGAATAACGATGATTGACGATGAATCTAGAATACAATAATGATGTCACTTTAGCGCAAACATTCGATTCGACGACAACAAAAATAATTTATTTTAGCCCTATTTCTATTTTTTTTTTCTTCTTCCGTGTATTGGACGTGACTGGTAGATAAGATTTCTGATATTTTCATGGCTTTTGTTATCACTTTATTCACTGCTGTTCATTTTGGAGATTTGAACCTAAAAGATGGGTAGCGTTGCTTTGCCTTGACTATAATGGAACCCAACCATTCGTCTTAAGACCCCCCCCCCCCCCCCCGATCCTCCTCCTCTTCCTAGGTTCACTATTATCAAGGTTGCAGAAAGGGCGCGTTGAGAGTGTACCGGCTTAATTCAAAAATGTCTTTTCTTGTTGCCAACGACTGAGATAATAGTGGTACATGTAATAAGAATAAAAGTGCATGAAACTTTCGCGGATTTCGTGAGGTAAAGTTGTAAGCCAAGATTCGTGAAAGTGAAAAGAACGAGAAAGTTTTATATCTACACTGTGCATTGGATCCGCCCCTGGTCATAGTAATTCGGCTTGAAGAATGACGCCATGATCAGTTATATAAACAAGAAAACAGACAAAATAAAACACCGCCGCGTCTGCCCCACGAGCAGTAGTTGGTCAGATTAGCAACAGAGTAGGCAGAAATAGGCATATGATATATATGGAAACTAACTATCAATGTCATATAATATAATAAAAATAATAATATATCAATATTTACGTACAACGCGCAAAACCTATAGCTGTGCTGCTAAAGATTCTGATGTACTTGACGATAATAAACAGTTAAATAAAAAGATGTGTTTTGAGTCGTGATTTAAAGACTGGTATACATTTCGGGATTTCGATATGAATGAAATTGAGTAAAGAAAATATGATACCATTAAAATTAGGATTATATCCCGAGATATTCCGATTGCTAAACCGGTAGTTCTTGCCTTGCTGACTGAGATACGGGAAGACCCCATCATATCAGACAGTATGTTTACGAAGTGCCTTACCATTACTGCGTACATAAAATAAGCACAATATATATTTTATTTCATGTCAGATAATCATATGTATAAGATACTTTGTATTCACACATTATTATTTTCATATTGCATATTCGGTCATTACTCCGACAAAGGCAACTGAACGTGTTAACTTTAATATCATTATCATATTGTATTACCATTACTATTATTGTAAAGTAGTTAGAGTGGTACACATACACCCTGTAACTTTCCCTTTTCCCCCTACCCTTCCCTATTTCTCTCTTTCTCTATTCCCTATTCTATTCAGAGTAGGTAAGCATATAGTCTCCATACCGTCAAGCCTCGGCTTATTTTGGAGACCCTTCCATAAGCTGTTTGTATTTGTCTTGTATAATTGTACTAAAAACTATGTGTCGATATACTGTTTGTCATAAATGACATGTACATAATCATTGAGTATTCTGATGTAACGGAATTAAGCAGAAGTAAATCAAATCAAATCAAATTTAGGCCTATGCTGCGTTCGTCCCTTACAAAAGCCACATGATTCCCATTGTTCGTATAATACTAATGGTCAGAGGGGTGGTCAGAGGCTTTAATAAAGTTGATCCCCGTTGAGGACGAGTCCCGAGTATACTCGGGCAGGTGTCTATGAGAAATGCGTGTTGTAGCAAAATCAAACCGTCCTCAACGGGTTAACCCCGAATGATATAGAAATCAAGGTGGGGATGAATGCGAGGGATCACCAAAATGATATCACGTCTCTGATGTGTTATGAATACAAAAAAAAAAAATATGGAAACTGACCAGAAATATAATTATTATGATATGAATGAGGTTTAATTGTAACATATTTTCTCTTGCTTATAAGTATTTGAAAAAAGAGGAAGTAATAGACCTACTCGCCCCCTCTCATTTGCAACGATATGTCAAATTGACGATCACATTTAGCTAATAAGGTATACGAATTTAAACTCATTAAAGTGTTTTCACCTTCAAAATTCATGTGTTGGAACATAAAAAAACTTGAAGAGCGCACATGGATAAGAATAAGAAAGATTATGAAAAATGCATTTTTCTTAAAACGACCTTATAAACCCATTGACAATCATTTCAGCAGCAACGAAAAAAAAAAAATACTTTGCACGCATAATTTTATTCACAATAACTTACACATACGAATGTTCGTGGTCTTCTCGGTACATGACCAAAGGTTATAAAAAAAAAAAATCCGGAAATGTAAAGTCATGCATACATGTGCCTGTACTAAAGAACCTTTGTTATAATATTACGAACGATATTTCATTTTCGGATTAACGAACCTTCGGAATAATGAACTGAAACCTCTATTCTGTTCATGGTTTTAAGACATACTAGTTCATTTTGAAATTTGAATTATCATGTAGCTTCATCATGTGAACTTGTTCTTTGATAAATTACATGTTTTGTCAAGAAAAAACAAATAAATGGCGTGCATATAAAGTTTAAAGGGTGTGTACAGTTCTGGTTGAGGTGAGGATTTAGCTTTTACCGTTTTGCGAGATATTCAGAAACCACTCTAAGATGTCAAAGAGCATGCAATTCTAATGGGTATCAAAAGTTTATTTGATGTAAATTGGTTTTGAAATGGCTGAGATATCCAAAAACAAGGTGAAACAAAGAGATCCTAATAAAAGGCGTGGCCTGTCGCCTTTTATTATTATCACTTTTATGGATATCTCAGCCATTTGAAAACCAATTTTCATCAAATAAACGCTGAATCCTTCTTAGAATTACATGCTCTTTCATATTTCATGAGAGGTTTCTCATTATCTCACTTAGGAATGTTCAAAACATGAATCCCCACCTCAACCAGTACTGTACAGTCCCCAATGCCTCGTCGAATTTATTTTGTTCCCCTGTCCCAATATTCCATTTTGTTGTACAATGTAATTCAATCCATAAATCAAAATCGTATGCTCATTGTCAAACACTATAGAATATCTCCCACAATGAACTCAAGGTGACATCTCTGACCCAAGCCAAAACCGTATGGACGAGCATATTATTTGTCACATTTGCATAAACACTTCTTGTTTACAGTAACAGAAAATGACAGAAAGAGTGTAGAGAGAAGGTATTCCAATAAAGAAAGACAAGTGGCAGAGAGGGGGAGACAGCGGAGAGAGAGAGAGAGAGAGAGGGAGAGAGAGAGAGAGAGAAAGACAGGTTCGCTGACGGACAACTTTATGTTCAAAGTATAAGACACGATATAACTTACTACACATTAGGATATGCATTTTTTTTTTAAACCCTCAAGCTGCTTTATCATGGGTATCGTATTAAAATGTGGTATATTCGTGTTACAATGCAAAAGCAATGTTAAAATCCCCATGTCAAATCAAACCTTAATTTCAATGAAGTAATGGGGAAAACACATTAGCTAAAACTAAGCACTTTGCAGGAGTGCAATCACGTACAGGTACGATTCCCACTGGAGGGCAGAATTCACACAATGCTTTAATTGTCGCAGAGCTCCTTGTGTATTGTAATATTTTTTGGTGAGGTATACTATTGTGTAAAAGTTTTCATCCATGTCAGACTGTGGTCATGGATGAGCATATTATTTGAACATTCTTGTACAATGTAGTCAAGTACGAAAAGGTGTCAACAATTAAAGTTTTTTTCCTCCCTATCTGTACAGTCATAAGCTGATTTCAGTATGGTTCAATTATTGCAATGATGACTAGTGCGCTTTAGAGAGGATCTGCAATGAACATCAACTTGTGCGGCAAATCACCTAACAGTGTCATCACCTTATCATTAACTTGATCCGACGGCAGCTTCAACAAGACAGTATTGGGTATGAAGGATTTTGATTTCTGACTCAAAGGTAATCTATGAAAGCCACGGGAAACTTTGGTCTTATTTTGAGTAATTTAAAATTTGATTTGTAGTAATGTATAGCCCTTGGTTGGTGTAGGTTCCTACATTGAAAAATATTGATCAACTCAATACGATTTTCGTTTGTTCTGTCAATCCATTCCGAAGCGAAATGAGTTATATCTAACATTTTGAAAGTGTTATGATAATATTATGCTCTTATCTAACAAATTTTAGTAGTGTTTTTTTCAAACTTTTACGTACTTCCTTCGAGCAATATTGTGCAACGTATATGGTTCTGTGCACATCGTTATATATAACGCATACCAATGCATACGGTATTAGTTACAGTGTATTCAGTATATAACTTGACAACTGCATGGAAGTTTAACCTCTTATAATTGTTGAAATCTTAAGTATGAATTTGTATTAGATTTAACACCATGGGTGTTAAATCTAACACCGATCAAGTGTCAACAGAGGGCCACACCCACAGGTGTAGAAAGTAGGCCTATGTTGCAACGGCGTATATAAATCCGTACTCAGGAGTGGGGGGAATGATCGTCGATAGTCACCATCACCACCATCACAAGCTCGCCTTGGGGGGGGGGGGGGGCCACACACACACACACACACACACACACTTTACGGGGATCGAATGTCTTACTCTTTTGCATGAAATATAAAGTGGGAAGAAAGTGGCAGCAAAAATATGAATACTTTTCTGTTCTTGTTATTGTTTGTTTGTTTTGCTTGTCAGATGACTTTGTGCGGAAAATCAGACCTTAAAAGTATGAAGACCTTTTTTGTGTTTGAAATATCTGTTCGAGGGAGCGGAGCGACCGAACGGGGGGATGGTGGAACCCCCTTCCCACACGAGGAAGATTTTGCATTTTCAGATCTGAAATTCAGCGATCTGGTGCACACTTTTGGTGAAATTTTGGATTTTTTCCTATAAACAATGATAACAAGTAAGAAAAAGAAATATTCATAGATTTGAATTGAATGACTTAATCGTGGTATTTCAGCTCTTGCTCCGCCTGTGCGACATCACTGTGAAGGCCTACTAAATAGTGGGGCCTATCATCGGCGTAGACAGGATTTGATCTCAGGGGGAGCGGTTAGATGCGAGGGAGCGGAGCGAGCGAGGGGGGGGGGGATGGGAGGGGGGTTTCCCCCTCCCACGTGAGAACTTTTTGCATTTTGATGTTGTACATGGTGCAATTTGATGCATGTTTTTGCGTGTTTTATCGACTTGAAACAGTCCCACATGTTGTAGGTAGCAGTGCATTTTGATGTAGATTATTATTGAACAATTTTGCCTATAAAATTGTATCATTTGAATAAACTTCTTGTATTAATTCTTCCACTGAATATCATGAGCGCGACCGAACCCGAGCGAGCGGAGCAAGCGAGGGAGGGGGGGGGGGTGTGGGAGGGGGATGTTCCCCCTCCCACGGTGAGAACTTTTTGCATTTTGATGTTGTAAATGGTGCAAATTATTTGATGCATGTTTTTGCGTGTTTTATCGACTTGAAACAGTATAAATGTAGAGTATTATTAAACATTTGGATAAACGTCTTGTATTAATTCTTCCACTGAATGTCATGAACCCGACCAAGCCCGAGCGAGCGAAGCGAGCGAGGGGGGGGGGGTGTGGGAGGGGGTGTCCCCAACCCATGGTGAAAACTTTTTGCAATTTGATGTTGTAGATGGTGCAATTTTATGCATATTGTTACTATTTTACGTGTTTTGTCGACTTGAAAGAGTCCCACTTGTTTAAGGTAGCAGAATATTTTGATGTAGATTACAATGAGCAATTTGTCTATAAAATGGCATTATTCAAATAAACTCATTGTATTAATTTTTACGATGAATAATTATCATGAACGCTGTCTGTTCAGCAATTCAAACAAAAAAAGCAAACACAAAAGGATGTATATAGATAAGGGGCATTTCTCCTCCCACACGAAGGTGATTTTGCATTTTCAGACCTGAAATTCAGCGATCTGGTGCAAACTTTTGGTGCAATACTTGGAATTTTTTCCAGCGCCCCCTCCCCCCCCCCCCCAAAAAAAAAAAAGTAATTGAAGAAATAAATAGGGCTTTTTCAGGGAGGTGTTAAAATCATGGAATTTAGCTCTTATTCAGAGTGTGTACCATCTACTGTATTGTACAAAGTCTAGTGAGGTAGAGCTTAGGGGGAGGGTGTGGGAGGGGGAACACAAGACGGAGCTTTTCCGTTATTAGAACTGAAATAAAGCGATCTGAAGCACACTTTTTGTGGAAAATTCGGAAATTGTCATTCCCCAAAGTATACAAAGTCTATAGAGGGGACCAAGCAATGGGAGGGTGGCAAGATACGTCTCCCATATTCGAGGGAGCTTTTTTTTCCAGTTTTAGAACTGAAATTCAACAATCTGGTGCACACTTTTGTTGAAATATCTGGAAATTTGTCAATGAGAGAATGTGGGAGGGGATAAGCCCTATTCCCTATTCCCCCTTCCTACACGAGGGAGACTCTGTATTTCCTGATTGCATTTAAACGTTTTGGTGCACATATTTTGGGGCATATTTGGAAAACTGTCTATGTTCAAAGTGTAACTACAGTCTACTTCTATGCATAGGGGCGGGGGTGGGGGGAAGGGACGGGTGAGCAGGGAGAAGGCGCGCCGGTCTTGTTATGGGCTTGTAATCGTGGTGATGGTGACTATTGCCGATCATCCCCCTAGTCTAGTTTCTAGCCGTTTTTGTTTCGTCTTTATTTCTCCGAGTTGCAGTCGATTGTGTACGTGCTGTACGCCCGCTGTATTGCGCTAGGCCGAGTGAGGGCGCATACCCAGTGATTGCGACGCCCGACGCCGTTGCCTCCCACACCCTCCCCCGAAGCTCTACCTCACTAGACTTTGTACATACAACACAGGTAATGCACATTCGGAATAAGAGCTAAATTCCGTGATTTTAACACGTCCCTGAAAAAAGTCCTATCTATTACCATTATTATTTAGTACGTATTGCACCAAAAGTTTTTACCAGATCGCTGAATTTCATGTCTGAAAAAAAGCAAAATCACCTTCGTGTGCATGCTTTTTCTGTTTGATTGCTGAACAGACAGCGTTCATGATATTCATTGTAAGAATTAACACAAGAAGTTTATCTAAATGATACCATTTTATATAGGCAAATTGTTCAATGATAATCTACATCAAAATATATTGTTATACCTTAAACAAGTTGGACTGTTTCAAGCCGATAACACACGCAAAAACATGCATCAAAGTGCACACAAAAATGCAAAAAGTTCTCACCGCGGGAGGGGAAACTCCCCTCCCACACCCTCCCCCCCCCCCTCCCTCACTCCGCTCGCTCGGGCTCAGTCGCGTTCATGATATTCAGTTTAAGAATTAATATAAAAAGTTTATTGAAAATGATACCATTTTATAGGCGAATTGTTCAATAATAAAATCTCATCAAAATTTAACCTAAACAAGTGGGACTGTTTCAAGTCCAAAAAAAACACGCAAAACATGCATTCTGTATTTTCGGATTGCATTTAAACGTTTTGGTGCACACATTTTGTGGCATATTTGGAAAACTGTCTATGTTCAAAGTATAGCCACAGTCTACTTGTATGCATGAGGCGGGAGGGGGGGGGGGGGGACGGGCGAGCAGGGAGAAGGCGTGGGCGAGTGCTATCGCCACCCTTCCCGTACGAGGGAGCTTTTGCCTTTTGAAAGTTGAAATTGAGATATCTCGTATACGCATATTTGATGGAATATTTGGGAAATTAAAAAAAAAACCACCACTGATCTGTGATTGGGGAAGTGAGCGAGGAAAGGATTGATTAAAATAAAAGGGGATGTTCCCCTTGTACATGAAGGAACTTTCGAGTTTTCGGAATATAAGAAGTTAGTGATAAATCTTATGCACTCAGAAATATTCAGATTTTTGTCTGAATGATTTTTTTTTAGGCTCGGGAAAGGGGCACAGAGGGGGAGGGTTTGGGAGGGGGTATCCCCCTCCCAAGCACGAGAGATTTTGATTTTTTTTTTAATTGAAATTCAGCAAGCTGGTGCACACTTTGGATAAGAAATTTAGACAAAACGCAAGAAAATTTTCCTCATTTCGAGAATTATTGGGGGACAAAATGACATGTTCCCCCCCCCCCCCCCCGTCCTCCAGGATCGACGTCCCTGCATACGAGCGGGCTTTTGCATTCTTAGAATACAAATACAAATGAAAAGTTTTGATGGAAAATTCGGAAAGCTGTCATCCCCAAAGTGTACTAAAGTTTTTAATGGGAAACAAAGTGGGGAAAGGGTTGATTGAAAGAAGATATTCCCACTCACCCGCGGTGGATCTTTTGTGTGTGTGTGTGTGAGGGGGGGGGGTTGTAACTGAAGTGACAGACCTGGTGCACACTTAAGACAAAGCATTTGGGAATTTGTCGATATGAAAAGAAAAAAGGAAAAGGACCGAAAGATTTTTTTTTTTTTTTTTTTTACATTTTCAGAATTGAAATTCTGCAATGTGGTGCACATTTTGGATAAGATATATTTGGAAAGTTTTCTATCAAAAAACTCAAGAAAATTTTCCTCATTTCGGGAATCACTGGGGATCAAAATGATATGTTTTCCCCTCCCCCCTCCCCCGTCCGCACCCCCCGTCCTCCAAGATCAACATCCCTGTACAGAGGGTGCTTTTGCATTTTTAAAATTCAGATGAATATATCTCGTAAACACATCTATGAGGTGATCTGGGAAAATTTCAATCCCATTAGTGTATACTATTTTTTTTTTTGGGGGGGGGGACCCTCCGTTAATTGAAAGTATCTAGATATCTCCTCCCACCCACGGAACTTTTGCATTTTCTAAACTGAAGTAACAGACCTGGTGCACACTTTAGATTTTAGATGGAACATTTTAAAATCTGTCAATCTAAAGTGTATTAAGTAGAAAGGACTGAACGGGGAGGGTATGGGAGGGGGTATGCCTATCCCCCTCTTACGGGAGGAAGATTTTGTATTTTCAGAATTGAAATTTAGTCGTCTTTGGGTGAAATATTTAGACAGTTTCCTATCAAAAAAGTAGGAACATTTCCACATCTCGGGAGTTACGAGGAGCAAAATGATATGTTTGTCTCCAATACTTTTATGGGGAACCACCCCCCCCCCCCCCAGGAATTGACGCCTCTGCATATATTATGAGGGAGCTTTTGTTAGTGAAAGATCTGATGCACACTCTTTGATAAAATATTAGGAAATACGTCAATTTCAAAAGTGTACAAAGTCTATCCAAAGGGATCCGGAATAGCGGAGCTTTTGCATGTTTATGATTGCAATTCAACGATCTGGTGCATAGTTCTGGCGGTATTTGGACAGTTTTCCATAAAGAAAGTTCGAGATTAGTCCTCATCATTCGCGGACGCACAGACACGAATCTCTCCAATCATCACTCTACTTTCACTGAATTCTTATTGACGAAACTGGGATTTTCGTCCATAGACTCAGAGAACTTTCCTTTGATTTTGTATTTTTTACAAAATCACAGCGGCCATGTGTTTTAAACTTGTTGGATAAGCTCATATTCTCAAGAAATAGTGATCGTGGAACTTGGACGTGATTGCGTACTGTATGGCGGCCAAAGGCGGTACAACGTGTTGGAACCTATATGCAAGCGTGGTATGTGAATGTCCACTATACTCACCGCGTATAAAATAGCTCGTGCATATACCTTTCCGACATACATTTTGAATAGTCAGTGATTGTTTTCATATGGCCACTTTTGCAGTATTTATGATACATTAACACTACCTGATGTTTCCATTTGAGAATGCACCGTATTCATCATTTTAAACTCCGCATGTAACCACTTGTTGAAATGGGCACCACACACACGAATGGCCGGCGCCATGTTGAAAATGGTCGTGTGAACTGATTTGACTCTTGGAACTAAGGGAGTTTTATCTGTCATCTTTGAGTCATTTTCAACGATACAACATTATTTGGATTTAAGATTTTCAACTGTCATCTGACTTCTCCCACTTGGGCGTTTGTATAGCTCTACCCGTCATACGAATTATATCATCATTGCAATTAACTCATCCGCCATCATGCCTAACGCGTCGATGACTCAGGAAAAGGTCAGAGCCATCATTGATGAGACAATGAAAGCTTTTGTTGAAGGAGATGCATTCCTTCAAGCAATCAGGAATGCTGTCCGTGAAACCGTGCAAGCTGAACTATCAAGCATTGCCCAGCGTGTTGAGGCGAATGAGGCTAAAGGCCCGGTCCCACTGGCCGACGGACACAAAGCGTATGCAGAAAGGACACAGCGGACGAGCAAAATTTCGGGGATGGCTTCATCCGCTTTCATCCGCTCCAGAAATTGACAAAATTGGCGAAAATTGGCGGTAACAGAACGGAAATAGAACGGACGTGGGTAGTATGTAGCGGGGATGTTAAACGGATGTTCATCGGAAGCCTAGCGGATGAAAGCGGATGGAAGGGGATGACAGCTCCGAAGGGGTTACCGGAGATAATTGCGAAACGGACGCATAGCAGAAAAAGCGGATGCAGAGTGGATGCAGAGCGGATGCAGAGCGGATGCAGAGGGGATGCTTTCGAAATACTTTATATACGAGATGCATACGCTTACATCCTTTCTATTAACGTGCTGTTAACGATGTAAAGACGTTCCACGTACCATATCTTTCCTCCCTCTTTCCGTTTTTAGCTGCAGCGGATGTGAGTTGCGAGGATGCCCAGAGGATGCAGAGAGGATGCGGCGGACGTTTAAGGGATGCCGCACGGACATACAACGTTTGTTGCTCGTATGTCGCGGATTTACATCGTACACAGCGGAAAGTTCATCCGTTCTAAAAGTTTTAAGCAGCTTAAAACTTTTTGCGCGGATGAAATCACAGTGGACGGATGCTCGATGGATAGAGCGGATGAAACACGTATGCGATGGGTACACAGCGGATTCGTAGCGTTTTCCAACGGATGGCAAGATTTTTTGTACGCTTTACATCCTCTTTGCATCCGTAAGTGCAGTGGGACCGGGCCTTAAGATAATGGACTTGGAAAAGCGCATTGAGGTCCAGTCAACGGAAATCACGAATCTGCACAAAGCTCTTGACAAGGAGCGCAACCTTGTTCAGAGCATTCAGCGAGGTGTCTGCGCACAAGAGCAATACTCAAGACGTAATTGTCTGAGATTCTATGGCGTGGAGGAGTCAAAAGGCGAGAACACAGATGATCAAGTTTGCCACATTGTGAACGAAATCCTAAAAATACCTCTCACAAAGAATGACATCGAAAGATCTCACCGCATCGGATCCCCTAGCGAAAGTGAAAACCCGGACGGATCTCTGGGGAGGAGCAGTCGCGCTTCGCGGAGCAACAAAACGAAGCCTCGTCCAATCATAGTGAAATTCGTTTCATATCGCGTAAGGAAACTTGTCATTTCCAAACGGCGTGCACTCAAGGGTTCCAAGATGGGCATCGATGAAGATCTTACAAAAGAAAACGCTTCGCTGCTTCGCAAAACCAAAGCGTGTCGCAAGGTGCTTTCAGCTTGGACTTCCGATGGGAGAGTGGTTGCCCTGCTCCCTGCTACTGGCGGGAAAACTATCAAGCGTGCGATAAATTCTGAAAGTGACTTAGATTTGATATGACTCTCTGAATTTGGCACTGTATAGTTATGCCGGTTCACATCAGTCCGCTATATTATAAAAGAGTTTGCTTTCAAATAAGTGTAAAAGTAATTATGATGCATTCTCAACTTTGTTCTATTCATTTAGTAAATTAACTGTGTGTTTGTTTTTTTTCAAATCTTGGGTAACTTCAATCTTTTGTTATATATATTTTCTGTGTCTTTTCTTTTACTTATTTATTTTTTCAATCACCCGGTCCTTTTACTACATATCTTTGCTACATGACTGTGCAATACCCCTGTGTTATATGTACTAAGGCAGTCAAAGACAACCAAAGAGGATTACAATGCACCCAATGCTCAGCCTGGTCGCACACAAAATGTGAAGGAGTAAAAAATGAACATTATGATAATGTACAATACGAATTTTTGGACTGGAGATGTACAAAATGCGTTTTTCAGTGCTTACCTTTTGCTAATTGTATACCCGATGAGTCAAAAATCGATAATAGAGATTTCATCACACCTCCTGTGAGCTCGAGTCACAATAATGAGTATGATAGTTCTGATGTATCACGACAATACGACCACTTCAAAAATAGTGATTTTAAATGTACTCACCTTAATATTCGTAGCTTAGTTATATCGTAATGTTGAAGAAATAAAACTGTTTTTATATGATAATGATATTCATATTTTAGCTTTGAATGAAACACTTTTGGATGATTCTAAGTGATAATGAAATAGGTATTCAACATTACGATATAATCCGTAAGGATCGGAATCGTAATGGCGGTGGTGTCGCTATTTATATTCGCAGTTCAATTCCTTATGAGGTGATACATTCTGATGTAACTGATTCGCTTGAACTTATTTTGATCAGAGTCCGACCGAAATCATGTACACCTTTTTTGTTTATGTCCTGGTACCGCCCTCCTGACAGCAAAATTGAAATTATGAATATATATGAAAATGTTTTAACCTTTGTTGATACTTTCAGATTAAATATTATTGTGATGGGAGATATAAATTGTGATATTCGCAAGAAATATAAGTCGAATGTTTTGAAGCGTTTCGAAGAAATAAATACATTATTTTCATTGCAGCAAATAAATACCACGCAGTTCACTCGAGTCACGCATAATACTAGGAGTTTAATAGATCATATGATGACTAATGCGATTGATATAGTAAAAGCTTATGGAGTAATTAATCTTGGACTGAGTGATCACAATCTATGTTATTTGATTTTGAATTTTAAATCTGTGCAAAGTCCTAGGATTATAAGTTACCGAAATTTTAAAAATGTAGATTTGGAAGTTTTTCGTATTCATTTGTCTAATCACCCTTGGAATGAAATACCAGCAGCCACAACTATTGATGAAGCAATTGAACTTTGGGAAACATATTTTATGGATTCGATTGAAAAATTTGCCCCTGTTAAAAAGAAACGCGTACGAAAACAGCCTGCCCCTGGATAAACGCAAATATTAAAATGTTAATGAAAAAGAGAGATGATTTGAAACGAAAGGCCTCAAAATACAATGATGAATATTGCAACTGATTGACAAATTGTCCTACATCGACGTAAATAAGCACTGAATTGATCAGTGTTTTAGTAGTAGCCATGATAAAAAAATCATGGGCGTACATGCTCGAGCAGGATTCGAACCTACGACCTCCTGATCACCGGACAGGCGTCATCTCCACTAGACCACCGAGCTTTCGCCCGACAGCAAGTGTTGGTTCTAATCCTTATAGCATGCAGCGAGTACTGCTTTGTAATTCAAATTCATGAAATTCTTCCGTCGAGATGTTTTCATTGCAACTGATTGACAAATTGCCCTACATCGACGTAAATAAGCACTGAATTGATCAGTGTTTTAGTAGTAGCCATGATAAAAAAATCATGGGCGTACATACTCGAGCAGGATTCGAACCTACGACCTCCTGATCACCGGACAGGCGTCATCTCCACTAGACCACCGAGCTTTCGCCCGACAGCAAGTGTTGGTTCTAATCCTTATAGCATGCAGCGGGTACTGCTTTGTAATTCAAATTCATGAAATTCTTCCGTCGAGATGTTTTCATTGCAACTGATTGACAAATTGCCCTACATCGACGTAAATAAGCACTGAATTGATCAGTGTTTTAGTAGTAGCCATGATAAAAAATCATGGGCGTACATACTCGAGCAGGATTCGAACCTACGACCTCCTGATCACCGGTCCGGTGATCAGGATGTCGTAGGTTCGAATCCTGCTCGAGTATGTACGCCCATGATTTTTTATCATGGCTACTACTAAAACACTGATCAATTCAGTGCTTATTTACGTCGATGTAGGGCAATTTGTCAATCAGTTGCAATGGAAACATCTCGACGGAAGAATTTCATGAATTTGAATTACAAAGCAGTACCCGCTGCATGCTATAAGGATTAGAACCAACACTTGCTGTCGGGCGAAAGCTCGGTGGTCTAGTGGAGATGACGCCTGTCCGGTGATCAGGAGGTCGTAGGTTCGAATCCTGCTCGAGTATGTACGCCCATGATTTTTTTTTATCATGGCTACTACTAAAACACTGATCAATTCAGTGCTTATTTACGTCGATGTAGGGCAATTTGTCAATCAGTTGCAATGAAAACATCTCGACGGAAGAATTTCATGAATTTGAATCATGTACAAACTGGCGATTACTACCCACAATACAAAACATTTTACCGATTACAAAAAATATAGAAATATACTCAGTAACTTGATTCGTATTTCTCGTAAAATGTATTATTCTGATAAGTTTGATAATCAAAAGAATAACGTAAATGGCCTATGGGAAACTATATATGAAATAACAGGTAAAAATAATAAGGAAATATCGTCCGTTTTTTATAATGACAAAAAAGAACTCACAAACCCTGATGAAATATCTAAGGCTTTTAACTCATACTTTGTAAATATTGGCCCCCAATTAGCTTCAAAAATAA
The DNA here is from genome assembly GCF_964275005.1 of Diadema setosum. Classification (NCBI taxonomy): domain Eukaryota; kingdom Metazoa; phylum Echinodermata; class Echinoidea; order Diadematoida; family Diadematidae; genus Diadema; species Diadema setosum. The sequence continues at coordinate 28,669,199 of NC_092690.1, forward strand.
AAAACAAACATGTTCATTTAAACTTTACTGAATTTCTTCCACCAAACTGCGACAAATCCCTTTTCTTTACCCCAACAGATGAGGAAGAAATACTGGAGATTGTTAACAGATTAAAGCCAAGTAGATCTAGTGGCCATGATGAAATAAGTGTTTATATACTGAAGAAAATCATCAAACAAATAACTACACCTTTATCCTACGTTTTCAATCTTTCACTGTCTTCTAGAATATGCCCAAACTCATTAAAAATTGCGAAAGTAGTTCCAATTTTCAAAAGAAAAGATAACCTTTCTCTTTTAACAAATTATAGACCAATATCGTTATTACCTAGTATTTCTAAAATTCTGGAAAAAATTATTCATGAACGCCTGTACATTTTTCTTCATGTAAATGACCTACTTATACCTAATCAGTTTGGATTTAGAAAGGGCCATTCCACCGATTTAGCTATAATTCAATTGTTAGATAAGATTACTGAATCTTTTGCAAATAAAAAACACTTTATAGGAATTTTTATGGATTTATCAAAGGCTTTTGATACCATAGATCATGATATATTAAATTACAAATTAAAAAGATATGGTTTTCGTGGTTTAGCACTTTCTTGGATTATTGATTAATTATCCAACAGAAAGCAATATGTACTATTTAAGTAATCTAAATCTCCGAATTCTAATATTGTATGTGGTGTTCCCCAGGGATCAATTCTTGGCCCCCTACTGCTCCTCGTATATATCAATGATATAATAAATACATCAAAAACTCTTAAATTTATACTTTTTGCGGATGACACTAATATTTTTTACTCCCATGAGAACCTCGAAACACTGTTTAATACTCTGAACACGGAAATAGACAAAGTCTCCCAATGGTTTATATGTAATAAATTATCCCTTAATGTCTCTAAAACAAATTTTATACGTTTCAAACCTACTGCTTCACAGAACATTAACAGCAGTTATAATATTAATATTGATTGATTATCCTTAACTGAAGTAAGATCTACTAAATTTTTAGGAATCACAATTGACTCGAGTTTAACTTGGAACGATCACATTCATAATATCCACACGTCTGTCTCAAGAACTGTAGGAATTTTATATCGACTGTAAAACTTCATTTCTCAAAATTCCCTGACTATTTTATATAATGCATTGATCTTACCACATATCACATACTGCAATATCGTTTGGGGAAACTGTGGATCAACTAAAATTAATCCAATTCTTACTCTCCTAAAACGTGCTGTACGTGTAATTACCAATTCCCGATACTTATCCCCATCCAATCCCCTATTTCGTCAACTAAAAACATTGAAAATTGAGGATTTTCACACCTTTCAAACTGCTGTTTTTATGTATATACATTAATTTTAATTGTCTTCCAAAATTTTTTGATGGCTTCTTCACTCCAAATTCCACCGTTCATTCATATCCAACACGTCAGTCGTCCGATTACCATCTCGAAAACCCCAGAATCATTTTAGCTCAAAAATCATTAAAACATAATGGACCAGATATTTGGAATTCTTTACCCCCTAATTTAAAACAATGTACGTCGTTGAACATTTTCAAACGAGAACTAAAAAGCACCCTCATAATCCAGTATACTTCTGATACATAAATATTCATACCACCTGGTCAACAAACACCCTAAACAATGAGTTCACGGCCATAACTGAAGTAACATTCACCTCATCACACTGATACACAAAATAACACTCAACGTACAAACCAAGATTCACCCCAGCACAATGCGCACCGCACTGCACCGCACGCCCTTCGCACACTTCCCACTCAGTGAGTGGCAAGATTTTCTTTATGTATCTCTTTATTGTGCCCTTCGCACAATTACCCCCCACTCAGTGAGTGGCAAGATTTTCTTTATGTATCTCTTTACCTGGGGCCATCTTCCTCGTCAAGCTTAGCTTATGATGATGGTCCCCTGCATTTCATTTTTATCATTTCCTATTGCTTCCTTTTATATATAATATTCGTTCTTGAAAAAAAAAAAACATATGTATGATCCAAACGTTACGAATATTAGCTCTGTAAATGACTATGTAAGTATTTTGTTGATTTGTTGATTTGTATTGATTTTGAAATGCAGAAATAAAAACTGAACTGAACTGAACTGAACTTACTGTTCATCGTTCATGCATGACTGAACTAGAACAATGAAAAGTGGTGTTACCAAATTTTCATTTGCACGGGCAAATGGTGACTTTAAGTGAATTTTTCAGACCTTTAACGTTACGTTTTCGAAAAACAAAGTTCATAAGGCAAATATTCACGTTTTCTTCTTTCATGTGAGACCTAACGCGTCAAATATGAATAACGCATGCGTGAGAAAAATTTGCATGAAAACATGCTTCATTTCTACCAATTCATAACAAGCATTCGACAATGGGCTCATCTGCACCATTGAATTCACACAAAACAACGGCAGTGCTACTGTGAATGTTTTTTTGTTTGTTTGTTTGTTTGTTTGTTTGTTTGTTTGTTTGTTTTTTGGGGGCGTATTTAAAGAGAATTCTATATGAGACGGAAAGCCCTTTGTTGTCATTTATTTAGAATAAGCTATGAGACATAACCCACATTTTGAAGACTAGTATCGTGAGTATGCTCAGGCTGCATGCAGTCCAATGGCTATGGGAAATCAACATTACAACAATGATACACATTTTGTACCTCAAACTTATTTCACTGTTTTCATTCCTCTCTACATCTCCCCCATCCTTCATCACTGACAGGGTTTTGAAGTTTTTGAAGGGGGAGGTGAAGTAGAAAGAGAGGGTACATCACTTTATCACTGAACTTCCGCTTCTAAGGTGCAAAGTGCAAAGGAACTTCCGCAAAGGTGCAAGTACATGCAGGGCAGAAAGCCGTCCTTTTGGGGGGAGGGGGTGGCGGTGGGGAGCTTGGAAGTTGTTTTTTTTTTTTTTCCGGTCCGTTTCTCCCACCCCACCTTCCTAAACATACCGCTGATGAACACCCTTTGCTCTGTAGTTAGCTGCATGGTCAGGTAAGCTCATGATCATGTGCTAATTTACGACCCTATTCACAACCGAACCGTCAGTAACAATCTCTTTTACCCCCTCCCTTCATGTTTGTGTAAATTCATTGAAGCATGAAGACCATTGTTATCTGCCAAGGTGGGCGTGTCGGGAAAGCTAACTGGCTCCTTATTTACTATCTATCCATCTGGGTAAAATGGGAGCATATTTTTGAATTAAGTTTTCTCGAGCAGGCGTTGATCATTTTTTTACGCATGGGATATCATATAAAAGGAAAAAGAATGGATATTAAGGCTATGATTTTATTTTTTGCGAAAGATTGCTGTAAAAATCTGGAAAACTCATCCAAAATCGACATTTGCTCGTGCAAATGAAAATTTAGTAGCACTACTGTCTATTGCTCTAACTCAATCATGCACGAATTTTTAACAATGAGTTGTGCATAAATGAAAGAAGCGAAGTGTATCTTTCAATCCATGCACATCTCATAAAGCAAATATTTTATGATTATGATCGCAAAGAACTGCACTGAAACTCGGTTTCGTGTTTTCTGGGACACGCTGTATAGGTCATTACACATTCATTAACACACCCACTAAAACAACTCACTTCACGCCCACATCACTCCTCATCTTAATCTTACTCGTTATATTTCCATCCCATAATGATTCTTTTTGGGGAGGTCCTGAGATTAGCTTAAAATAATTGTTATCTTGGATAAACTCATCTCATTGGTCGTAAGTATCATGATCCGCCTACAAGGAATGACAGATTAATACCAAAAATGTTTCAGGAATTAACCAAGTTGTTTTGGACATTTAAACCACAAGTCATTAGAGGGCTCCATTGAGATAGTGGTCAAGACAGATGTGTGGCAGGTTAGGAGGCAGTCGACGCCATCACCACTCAATATAAAACAAAAATTTGCCAGAAGTTCCCTCCTGGAGTTTGGGATATATTTAACTAAATACTGTTATCAACACTTTGCCTTTAAACATTGCCGCTTGCATCCGACTGTGGATGACTCACAATGGCTGTTTCTGGTTAATGTTATGATCACTTCAGCCAGTCCATCCGAGTAGCCTGTATCTAAATCAAAATGTCTTTGTTTTGGGGAGTTACATGTAAAAGGGCAATGACTGTCGAGGGTCAAGAACCTGGCAGAAGCTTTAACCTTGCACATAACAGAATTGGGGAACTAGTCTACAACTTCAGACCCAAGATGGGGTATTTGTCTGTCGCCTTACAGAAGTTCTTGACAGGTTTTCTGGACGTTTTAGACGGATATGAAAGGTTCTCTAAACGTTCTGGAAAGGGTCATAAGACTTTTTAGACGTTCTTATTATAAGACGTTTTGTTTGAACGTTCTATATAGTTTTCAAAGGCTTGCTGGACGTCCGCAGAACGTCCACAGAACGTTTTGAATATTCTTAAAAGGTTTTCTGACGTCTATAACGTCCAAAAGGTTTTCTGCAGGTCCTTAAAAGTCTGAAAGGTTTTGTATTGGTTTTTAACCGTTTAAAAAAAACCCGTTTTTATAACATGTATATGAAACGTTTTAAATACGTCGAAAACCTTCCACAAAAAGACGTTCTGAAAACGTTTTGACAAAACGTCCAAATAACGAACTTGGATCGTTTCAAGAACGTTCAGAAAACTTCCAAATTTTAGCTGGGATAAAGCTTGGGTCGACTGAGTGGGATAGAATACAGAAGGCCCTATAAAGAAAAATGAACTTGAAAGGTGACATTAGGGGCCTAGGCACCTAATCATTTAAAAACTGAGGTCGGTTGGTAGCAATTATAAAGAGTTAGGTCAGATCTTTCGCGATAGTGCAAGTAGTATTCATGGATCTTCTTTTTTTTCTTGATTTTAATCTCTTTTTTTTCCCTGCAGCTTCAATTCGTCGGTGACAACGGCGCATTGGTTTTCTTTAGGGAGCCTTCATCAAAACTTGATCAACTTAATTGTTACGGGTGAGTGGCTCGTTGATGTCTGGCTTGCTTATTAGCCGATTTTAATTTATGTGGTCTATTTCAAAGGCAATGTTCTCACTTTGGTTTTGCCGATAAGTAGATTTATGATTTATTATGTGATATGATACAGAATATACATCGAAGGAGACGAAGCAGGACATCAAACGACAGACAGCATTCGTGACGTCATACAATGTGATGGAATGCAGAAATTCACCCAGGATTGTAACATTGTTGGCTATGTTGCAAACAGCACCTGTTCTTAGCTTCTTGCTGAAAAGGTCTTTTTCTCCGTGCATTTTGTAGGATGTAAATCAAAATACTCTTTAGATGTCCCAGACGACTGATTTGTGAAATTCCTGTCCATGATTTACTTCACTGTCGGGGCGTCACGATTGGAGTTCTATAATGTACAGACGGCGGCACATTTCAATAACCAAATTATGCTGTGATGGAATGACTAGTGTAATTATTGATTGAAAGCAATAGAAGCTACAGTTGTAGTACAGTTGTAGAAGTATTCAGTTCCAGTAAATGATTTTATGAAATGTTGTTCCTATCAATCATATCTTGGTAATTATTAAACGTTTATAAAATGCCATGTTCGAATTGCACGATGATTGCATGATGCGTGAGAAAAGTTATTTTCTTTCTGTCCCTCTCTTGACCTACTGTACTAAACTTTTTTTTAGTATAAGATCTTGGTCGCTGGGGGCGCAAAGTGGTCAGCAATACAACAGCATCACCTTTATGTACCGGCAGTCAGTCGACATCTCGAAATCTGCTACCAAGAATCGAAATTCTGATCACGAAAAATGGAAGAGATAGGCATTGTTATACCATCAAGAAAGGTAAATGTATGATGCTAACTTTTATCGTCCCGTAAATTGAAATAACACGCTAAATAAGTGACGATTTCAGTGCAAAAACTTGCCCACAACCTGATTATTTTTTGTCGATCGAGTGATGACAAAGCACGCAGCCATTGTAAAAGTTAGAGCTGGACTATCTGTTGTCCCACTCGTTTGAATGTGTGTCGGATGCGGATGAATAGTTAGTTGTCATTTCGATTGCAGACAGTCGACAGCTTCACGAAAGAGTTTAATAATATTGACTTTAGTTAGAATGAGAAAAGGGTCTCTGATGTTAAGGGTTTATTCAGTCTTTGGTACTTAACCTTACCAACCATGCTGTGTTCTAGCCTACTCTGTGCAAGCAATGAATTATATAGGACAAAAATAGGCAATCTAGGCCGTATTCTAAGTCTATTAACGTTAAGACAGTCGTTAGATCGTGCCGTTAGATCTAACTTTACATTACGGCCCAAGACTAGGCTACAGTTGTTTTATTATCAGCATAATTGCCCTAACAAAAGTAGACACGACGTAAAATTCTAAAGCAACATCAAAGAAAAAAGGGTTATCAAGTTAACGTGATTAAGCTGAAATTGGACAAGTAGTAAGTAGGCCTAGGCCTACTGTGAAAGAGGAAATTGTCGTGGTGTTGAAATTTTCATGCATTCTTCGCACCCAGCTCAGCATGCAGCTGTAGCCAAATTTCTAGAAACTAACGCGAAAATTAAAGCACACAAATATTTTTGCTGGTTTGCCATATTAATAGAGTCTATATCACCATTCCAGTAGTTGATGTCTTGATTCCGTGGAAATAAATTATGCGAAACTCATCTTACCCGGCATGGTGTGAAAAATAGTCGCACGAAAATATCCACTTTTACAGTAAGCATGTGTCTAGGTTACTTTGTCAATGCATTGGCTATATAAGTGTTTAGCATTATCTTTTCAGAAGTTTAAGAATTGAAAGCAAAGCTATGTACAAGAGTATGTTAAAATACTAAGGATACGCTATACCACAAATATGACACTATTCTTTCTTTTTTTTATGTTTCGGAAAAGGTAGTGGCACACTAGTGCAAAAAACACAGTTTTCCATTTGTTTAATGAGCCCAAACTTTAAAACTATAAAATGTAACAGTAACACTAGACCTCTAACAAAAATTATTGCTTTAAAAAAGTAAACTAAAGATTGATTAGTTTGACCTAGATTCTAATTCACCCAGAAAACTGGTAAAAACTACATGTAGATACTGAACTGAATCCTCGGCATCAAGTAAAATCTTGTCATGTGACTTTTTGTAGGTTTTGTGATGTCACAGTTGTCAGTATTCCAATAACTTTCAATGCAGTTTCGTTTCGCCAACCCTGATGCACTGTAACTGATTTTGAAGCCTCTCAAAGATTATTACCAGGGTATTGGTCTTATCTCCCTATCGTTGGTTTCACAAACGGGTTCTCAATCTCATGGGGGTATTCTCAGTTCTTCTGAGTGCAAAGTTTTATCTGTGATTGGATGAATTGACATCAATATTTTTTTTTTTTGTCTCTATGCTACAGTTTGTATGTTGATTGATGTTGAGGCTACAATGTATTAAAATTAGAAATATAGCACAGACTTGATATAGTAATGAAAGCAAAAAGAGAAAGTTGAAACAAAACAAACAAGCACGCACACACACACACACACACACACACACACACACAAATGAGCAAACCTCAAGAAATTTTACCTTGCACTTCACAAACCTAAAATTCAAAGACTGTATATGAAAAAAATATACTATAGCTGGGACCTTGGTACATTTGTGTGATACATGTATGTGATGCAGGTAGGTCAAATTTAACATTTTCAGAGCTTGCTCTCTGACTTTTGTTATGAATGTAAGATGACATCAAAGAGATCGAGTTCTGAATGTAATCAGAGCTGTTGCTCACTTTTCATGCATTCAGTGATGATTTTTTTCCCCCAATGTATTCAATGATTGTTGGATGACATTTGCCTTCTGTATCACCTCCCCTCTCCCCTCTTCCTTCTGATCTCAAGGAGGAGGTTGCATCACCAAGTGACTCCAGACCAACCACAACTTCTTCAGGGTCTGGTCTAGAGAACATCCCTACAGATGACCTCTACTCAAAGTACAAGGTATGGACAACTACCAAAGGACTTCCATCAAAATGAAAAGGAAAGGATTTAAAAAAAAACCAAAACATACCTCTGCAGGAAAAGAAACCTAATTAGCTCCTCCCTTGATGATTGTCTTTATTAAAGAGGAACTTTGCTACAAGTGCTTTGCACATAGCAGCTTTCTAATATTTTTTTTTTTAAATTGTTTTTAATTTTCTACTATTGTATTTAGGTAATCTCTCTTCTTTTTTTTTTTTGTATCGGTCTACAATGAGATACCAGGTATGACAGGTAAAAATGAGAAGTCCCAGCGACCTTGCTGTAATGGGACTGGAATATCATTTGCTGCCAGTTGTTGATGTCAGGTTATACAGATTAGGACTTTAATTGCTTTTAAAATTACACATACAAAAAAGAGAAAAAATAGATCATAAGATAAAACACGAGCGGATCCAGGAATTTGGAAAAGGGGGGCGGGCGAAAATATTTCTGGGTTTTGTCGGCTGACAAGCAAAAAAAAAAACAAAACGCTTCAGCGCGCAATTTTCCTGTACCTCCTCATGCCACTTGTGGGTTTCATCGACTGACATGCAAACCAAAAACCAAAAAAAGGCTTCATCACAATTTTCTAGTGCCACTACAATTGGCTGACAAAGATGGTTTCTTCAAAAATTAAAGGGGAGGGCGCATGCACCTCTTTTCATTATTTTCTTTTTATTTCTTTTGTTTTAACCCCCCCCCCCAAAAAAAAAAAAAAAAAAAAATGAAAAGATAGAGGGGCGCCTCCCTCTGGATCCGCTTATGAAACAAGACAAAAACTAAACATAACCTAGCTTAATGCTGTTAAAAAAAAAAAATGAAAAATAAAAAATAAGTTTTTAACTCTTTTCTCTCCATTCTTCCCATTAATCATGGCAGAAACTACAGCAGCAGCTGGAGTTCCTTGAGGTCCAGGAGGAATACATCAAGGACGAGCAGCGCAACCTCAAGAAGGAGTTCCTCCACGCCCAGGAGGAGGTCAAGCGCATTCAGAGCGTCCCCCTGGTCATCGGCCAGTTCCTGGAGGCTGTTGACCAGCACACCGGCATCGTGGGCTCCACAACTGGTTAGTTTGCCTTGAAGACCATCCATTCCTTTGAAGTTACTGTAGATGGTAGACTCTTCTTAGCAGAGTACTTTTAGTGGTCTCACTCAGAACACAGCTCATAGAGGCCAAAGAAGGCAACTTAAGCGTATCATAGCATAGTTCAATGTATTATATGCCACCTTACCACATTTTTCCTGATTGTAAATTCATTTCAGAAAATGACTGCGAGACATTCAAAGCAGTGAAAGAAAAGACGCCAAAATGCCGATGGCTGGCAGGTATTTCAAGCGCTGTTAAACAGTTCACAAACTGTAATATAGCAAAACAGCTCATGATATTGAAATATATCTTTTTGCAGCAGGTTCATCTTTGTGAGATATTAACTTATCAAAAATAGACAAAAAAAAAATTATCAAATGTCCATAGACTTTGTACACTTTCCAACAGGTTCCCAGAGACAGTAGGTTAAGGAAAAGATCAATGCATGAAATCCTGTGCAGGTACATTGTATGTGAGCACTTGCGTGTGGTTGTGTGTCTGTTTGGGAGCACAAAACTAACTAGCCCACTTCCCTGCTTGCCCAAGGGCAGCTGAAACTCACTGTTGGACAAGTGAAATGAATTAGCGCTAGCCTGGTGAAATCACAGGTTGCTTACCCAAGTGCTAATTTACACACTTGGGAGAAATATATTGTACAAGCTGAAATTTTCGCATGCAGATATTTTTTGCAAATTGCTACTTATTGGCCTTTTTCGCATGTGGTTTATTTTGTGGGTATAGTGATAATATAGTAATCATAACTTCACCTTTCATGGTGTAATTGAGAATAAGTAACAAGTAACAAGACCAATAGGCTTACAGAATGGTTTTACCTGATGATTACCTGTACATTAACATGTAGTGAAATGAATTCAAAGGAGTTTACCAGTGTGATGTTATGCCTCAGATATCGCTACACCAATGCTAATACAGGGTACTAGATCTATAGTAGTTACTAGTTGCATACAATCCAGTCCATTGCTGGCATGGCCTCATTTTTATGCCTCCGCCACAAAGTGTCGCCCGAGGCATTAATCCTAAAAAGACTGGGCTATTTTGGTAGCTCGAAAGACTGGGGGGGACCTAAAGGGCCCCCCTTAAGATCTCGGCCGTGGATTGTGCGATCGCCGCGGAAATTTGCACAATGGTAGTGTGCGATGTAATCTACAAGATCGTATAAATTTTCCAAAATAGTCTTCTTTTATTTCATTTTGATTAATTATGCTAATTTATGCGAGAAATCAGACTCTTTGATCTAAATCAGTAAATAAAGCTCCAAAACTGCTCATTTTTGGTCTAATTATTCTTTGTGACATATGTACTTGAAAAAAAAATTCGGTATCAAAATTAATTTCTTATTTATTTTATTGTTTTATGAATTTCTTATGTATTTCTATGTTTTTTTACCTTTTGTTTTTGTTGTTTTTTTAGCAAAATTTGTGGCAGACACTTTTTGAAGCATAATACTCCTAAAACAAATTAATTTTAGCCATTGAGAGTAAAAATAAGCATATTTATATGAACCATTTGAAAAAACTCAATTTGCATTGACTTTGTACACAAAATCACATTTTTGAGCCATTTTTGGCCTCACGTGCATGTACAAAAAATTATGTAACTTCAGAACTGTACCCCCGGGCGTCACAAATTTGGTGTCAAAATGTGCAGGAAACTCGAAAGAAAAAAAGTCATAGAGCATCGCTGCGAGAGCATTGCATGTTGTAAACACAGACAGAGTCAGCGCGCGAAATGTCGAGGGGGGCCTTTTAGCCCCCCCCCCCCAGTCTTTTTAGGGTTAAGTTTTGGGGTTGTCCATCCTCGCGTCCTTCCGTGCGTCCTTCCATCCATCCTTCCGTCCTTGATCAATTTTGTGGACAGCGTGACTAAAAAAGTGTTAGAGATATCCTAATGATTGGCATGTATATGTACATGTATGAGTGTTCAATGTTGTGCCTATCAAATTTTGGGTACACATGCTCAAGGTCAAAGGTCAATGTCGAATGCTCGAAATTTTACTATTTCCCCTATATCTATGCAATGCCTGAATGTATTTTCTTGAAACTTAGTGTATACATGTATTACATGATAAAGATTCTGTAGAGAAAGTTTCATGCTATGAGGTCAAAGGTCAAGGGTCAAATGTCAAGGTCAACTCGTCGAAAATGTTTTTTTTTCCGACATATCTATAGATGCAATGCCTGAAGGTATTTTCTTGAAACTTTGAGTAAACATGTATTACCCAGTTGAGATTCTCTGGAAAAGTTTTTGGCCCAAAGGTCAAAAGGTCAAAGACCAAGTGAAAATGCTAAATTTCACTTCTTTCTCAATATCTTAGAAGTAGGCCAGGGTGTCATCATGAAACTTAGTTCATACTTACAGTGTATGCGTGTAGGCCCTACTGCCTGATGGTCATTCATCTGGAGAATTTTTGGGTCATGGGGTCAAAGGTCAAGGCCAGGTTAAACTGCTAAAATTTTACTGTTTAATGCTGAAATTACTATTTAATGCTAAAATTACATCTTTTCCCCATACCTTAGTGTTTATTTTATCCATAAACTTATGAAAGAATCAAAGGTCAAGTAAACATAATATCTTCAAATTCCCACTCTTAGGCAATATAGCCATTCATCCAATTAAACCTAGTTCAAGGAAAGAGAACATTTGTAATAAATGTGTCATTTGATTTTTGCCAATAATTTGGAACTGTCGTCACACATTGTCAAGACATACTATAAACCTATTGGGAGAACCATGCATTATGGCGGAGGCATACCAGTCGCCAATCGACATTTCTAGTTTGGTGTTTTTTTTTATAATAAATGCTACTTTCGCCGATTTATCTTTCCACAGTTTAAAGGCGAATTGCAAGATTGTGAATATAAAATTGCCACAATAATGTTAGCTCATTACCTCTTTCAATCAGAAGCATATCTTCCTTTGATTCTTTCAAGAAGGCACTGAAAACGTATGTGTTCAAGTATTGACGATTGTATGTGTTATGTCATGATCGACTGAAAACTTATGTGTTCAAGTATTGATGATTGTATGTGTTATGTGTTATGTCATGATCGATGTTACGTCAAGCGCATAGAGAATTTTGTTAATTATTATGCCCTTTATAAATATGTGAATTGTTATTATCATTATTATACATGTTTTTGTTTTGCCATGCCCTTGAAGGGCGTATCTTGTAAAGACAGAAACATTCCTGTGAGAGGGAAATTTACGTCTCCTCACCCGCGTTGTCTCCTCTTCCCGCAGGATCCAACTCGTACGTGCGGATCCTGAGCACGATAGACCGCGAGCTGCTGAAGCCCAGCGCCAGCGTGGCGCTGCACAAGCACAGCAACGCCCTGGTGGACGTCCTGCCCCCAGAGGCCGACAGCAGCATCATGATGCTCAGTCAAGGTAACCATGGCGACCCCTCGCTCCTACATCTCTCCCTCCAACAGCGTTTGCAGTGGGGGCTGGGGATTAATTTTGCACCAGTAGGATAGCTTTGCATGGTACAGCTATGTACATGTGTGCACAAAAAGTTGAGGTACTTGATGGTGTTGTAATTCTCATTAAAATTACGAACAAACAAGAAAGAGAAAACCTACTGTAAATGCCATGTATTTTGCATTGTGTTTGCGAATATTATGAGTAAGGTGCTTTTTACAAATTTAACATTACGCCAAAATATTACCTGTAATCCCGCCATGAATGCACAATGGACATGTGCGCTTCTCCGTTAGTTACTCTACTCCACAATTGCACATTAACCTCTTGAGAAATTGTCGGATAGTCCTGATTCCCCAGAAATTAGACTCACTAGATATGTAGCATATAATACACTAATTCACCCAAGAAGTGAATGAATAAAAGTGACCGTCAGCCCTCATTTCTCTTTGTGTGCATAGAGGAGAAACCAGACGTGATGTACTCTGACATTGGCGGGATGGACATGCAGAAGCAAGAAATCAAGGAGGCGGTGGAGCTACCCCTGACGCACTTTGACCTCTACCAGCAGATCGGCATCGACCCGCCCCGGGGCGTCCTCATGTACGGACCCCCGGGGTGCGGCAAGACTATGCTGGCCAAGGCTGTGGCACACCACACCACAGGTATAGGGAGGAGTGGGGTATGGAGTAGGGTGTGGGAGAGTGAGGGGGTGTGGGAGGGGGTAAAGGCGGTTTTAGATGGATCAAGTGTATCAAACGTAAGTGATGAGTCAATTGGAGTAGAACAGCGTAGGAAAAAAGGTTGGGCTACATCTATTAAGGCAGCAAGGAATGACAAAGGCCCTATTATTCTTGATAAACTGAACATAGCATAACTATTCTTGTTCTTTCCGAGAACAGCAAGGAGCTGGAATTCCCTGTCGTCGGAAATTGTTGCAGCGCCATCTAACATAGGAGCATTCCGTAACCGACTAACGGTTGATCACAGTGGCTAGTCTTGTTCTTCATATTTGTTAAGTGCTTGTAAATATCTGTAAATAAATTGCATTATAATGTAAATAACACAGTCTGCAAGAATCTTCAGCTTATTGAAGGAGGCAGACTTGACCAGAAGAAGAAGAAGAAGACAGGCAGATTGATATGGATGTCCTATTTTCAAGAGTCTCGCAGTGACGTACTGGTGGGCTGAAGCGAAAGTGTTTCCCTTGACTTTGGGAGCAAGAGTGGCGTTTTGATGCATTATACCAGGGAACTTGTGTTATGTGGTCTTTGTTGTTGGTGATTGATTTCAAATACATACTTAAATGTTCAATCAAGTACCTGTAGATAAAGTATGTAAAATCACTCTCAGTGGTCAAAATACATCCTCTTGCTATTCCATGATGTATACGTATAATCTGCCACAACTATGGCATGCAATGAAAGTTCTTGTGCCTTAATTTTTCTGCATGGAGAATAAAGTTGATGATTGTTTGGAGAGTACATGGGAGATTCTCCTTGAAACAATTTCTCATCGTGTAAAATGAATAGCACCATACCACCTTCATGAAATGTGGCTTCAACAAACCCTAAATGTACTTTTTTGCATGCAGGGATGTATCAGCTTTATACGTGGCATAATACTAAACATGAAACTGAAATTGCAAATTTAAAGGTGTGTATATTTAGGTACAGTCGTCTCCCATGTTTGCACTATTCTCTGAAAACTTTTTTAATGTCATTTTCTTTGGTCTGTAAAATGTTGAGTAAAACACCACAGAAATTATTGTCAAAAGTTGCATAAAAAGTAATTTCTGCTGATTTCCCCAACTAGGATGATGGACAGAAGTAAGACATATTTGATTTTTTTTAAAAAAAGAAGACAGAACATTGAAATCTTGTATTGTATTTCGTCCACTATTTTTTTTAAACCCTTATGTAGCTGCATTCATCAGGGTAGTAGGTTCAGAGTTTGTCCAGAAGTACCTCGGGGAGGGGCCCCGCATGGTCAGGGACGTCTTCCGCCTGGCCAAGGAGAATGCCCCAGCCATCATCTTCATCGACGAGATCGACGCCATAGCGACCAAGCGGTTTGATGCCCAAACAGGAGGTGAGTCTGCTGCCATCCTTGTAGGATGCTGGATAAAGTCTAGGACCATATAATGCTCACTTTGACAGTGTCCTCCATTGTGTTTTGAGGAGTTTCAGCATTGTGAATGAAATTTTATGGGAGTGTGTATTGTGGGAGTGGTGACTATTTTTTTTAACCCTATTAAGGCAGTGTAATAGAAGTTCTTTTATTGATATTCAATGCAATAATCCATTGCTGATTATCAGTATAATGTAGAGATATTAAATATGTTACTGTGGGTTTGTTTGTGTGTGTTTTTTTCTTGCATACTAAGAGCAGTTGATGAAACCGCAATTGCAAATTTGCATAAGGATATATATGAACTTTCAACTTAGTTGTGGCATCAAAACTGTATTCATCCACATCGTATAGTCAGGGAGCTAGCGACCACTCAATTTACCCCATCAAGCCCAAAAGGTTTGACCCCTCAGAGTTGTTGGGGCCACCCTCCTCATTCACAAAATGCGCGTCAGCCTGATCCCTGAGGGTGGGTTCGGCCCCCAGGGACCCCCCTAAAAGGGCCCTTGGCAGGTGTAATTTACCCCATGGAGCCCATGGACCAAACTAGGTGTAAAAGAATGTCTATGGGTGTACATCATAAAAATATAAAAACTGACAAAATATCTGGTTGGGAAAGGGGTTGCCAGACCGCCAGTTTGCAGGCACAAACCCTTGTTGGTGGTGAATGAGTCTGCGCCAAGACTACACTTTCCCATAGGCCCTGTACTGTAGCGTCTCCCAACAGTCCGAGGGACAGTGTCTGTTTAGTGCATGTAGTAGTCTTGGCGCAGACCCCTATACTCCTAACAAGGGTTTGGCCTATATCCTGGGACCCAGGGTAGTATGCAGGCACAAATTGACCAGGCACAAATTGACCAGGCACAATAGAACACACACACCCACACACACACACACACACACACACACACACACACACACACACAACTCACGCGCACACATTTGTGTTCCGCACATGACTCCAAGTATATACATTGTACAAGTACACAAAACATGTCACTTGAATTGGTAATCTAATTCTACAGCCACAGCACCTGCACATAATACAGGTCAGACCTAATTAAAGATGTTCATACTTTTTGAATGTTTTACATGGATACTATCAATGAGCCTTCAAGCAAGAACTCGAAAGCAAGATCTCAAGCGAGATGTAGTTGTTATGTTTTACTGGCCACGCAGCCTGCTTATCCTTCATTATGTTTCCATAGTATGTATGTCACAAATAGTTTTTGGAAATGCTGAAACAAGCCCTTTGTTGTCTACCCTATATAATATGATGTGTCATGGAATGATACAGTATACTACGAGTCTCAAAATTAGGGTCTGAATTATAGACTGTTAGCAAAGAGTTCCGGTCAATCGTTCCACAAGAGCAGCAGTTTGCTCAGCAGTTGGCCACAGCAGTTTGCTTATAGTTTGGTTTTCTTGGACAATCTGACGAAGTCCAACAATCCAAGGAACCACTCATTCCAACACAGTTGTTGAATATATATATATAACTACGTATCACACTAGCAAGCGCAAGTTTGCAGTATATGCACAGTTACACATCGCCGATACATGCTGTGTAACAGAATAAAGAACCCACATCACGTTAAACCGAGGATTTCTTTGTTCTTTATTGCAACAACGTGTCCATCTGAAGAGATTGCATACGAATCCATCACAGCTTCAACAACTCTTATATATTGGATTCAGGATGCAACTTGCACTATTGACATTTATCGTGCTATAACAACTTACTCACCATCAAGAGGCTGTGATTCCAGAACCATACCATGGCTGATGTAGAGAAATTAAAGTTGATCAGGAGAAACACCAAAGGGGGATTGACACGCACCTTAAACTCAATCGACAGGCTATTAAAGGACACCTTTGGTGAGGTCGACACCTTAAAGGGATACATAGCCAAGGCGGAAAGTCAATTCAAACAAGTTGAAAGCAAGCATGCGGAGCTGGTCGAAAATATAACAGATGAAGCGACATTCGAAGAAGAGGAGACCTGGATGGGAGAGTGTGAGAGTAGGTTTGTGGAGACCATCGTACGTGCGAGAAAGTCCATTGGGTCCGCAAGCTGCCGTGAGCCGCCTACCTCCCAGCCTGTGACGCCGTCAACTCCCCAAACTTCTACACCATCTGTTGTTCAAGATCCGGCACCGCAAGCCGAGACTGTGTCATGGCAACCCCGATCTACAAGTCCAGAACCGATTGCTCCCTTAGCTCCGCCCTCTCCGATGCATCGACATTCATCTTGCACACCTAAGATGCAGAAGATGAAATTTCCTACTTTCAACGGTGATATCAAGGACTACCAGCGTTTCCGTACCTTGTTTCAACATTGTGCTGCTGACCTCACAGAGATAGAGTGTTTCTACCAACTCACTCAAGCCATGATTAATGCTCGTGAACGAAACATGATAAAGGGCTGCATTAATGTGCAGAGGGCTTGGCAGGTACTTGATCAGAAGTACGGAGACCAAGACAGAGTTGTCGACAGTCTTCTTCGTGACTTGGAAAACCTGAAGCCGTACGAAATCAAGGGCAAGATTAGTCTAAGTGCCATGACTGGGTTTGTTCAAACCTTGCAGGTATTTGAGATGCAGGCCGAATCAATCGGCCTCTCTGGGGAGCTGAATAGTAAAATCATGCTAAGTCAGATCAAGCAAAAGATGCCTGAGGGACATCGCATCGCCTACTACAGAGATGTCAGAGACGAGCATATCAGTGACTCCCTTGGAGGCTTGGTCAAATGGCTACATAGACAGCTCCTACTCCAAGAGAAGGCGAAGTCACCATTCCCAGAGAAGACGAGTACCTGTGAGATGAGTCAAAACAGAGGAAGCAAGTCTTCAAATGCAGCAGCGTGGAATCCACCTAAACAGATCCAATCTAAAGAGGGGAAGCGTACCGGGGTTCCCAAGTGTCCTCTTCATGTCAACTCGAATACGCACTTCCTGAAAATGTGCATCAAGTTCAGGAACCTCAGTCTAAAGGAAAAGTATGACGTCATGAAACAGAATGACATCTGCAGCAGATGTGGTCATGACAACTGTCCTGCAGGGAAATCCCCATACGACCACAAGTTATGTCAGTTTGCGTCGCCATGCAAGGTTCAGAGTTGTGGAGATGATTCCCACTTCTCTGCTATCTGCCCTGTCGTATATGGAGGGAGAGATCAAGGCTCGTCATCTTCACAGGATCGCAATGTGCCACCAACACGTCCACACACCACTTCAGCGAGTGTGAAGACTGTCGCGAACAAGGACGCAGGCGCACTACAGAGCGTCCTTCCCACTGTGATGGGATATCTGCGACACGGAAATAACCGTCAGCTGGTGCGGATTCTCTTAGACGGTGGAAGTCAGGCTACCCTGGTAAGAGAGGGCATCTTCTCCAAGACCGAGAAAGATATCTATCAGGATCATGATCTGAGTCTGGTTGGCGGTACCAGGATCAGACGAAAGCTTCGACTATTAGATTGTTTCATCGAAGACATCGGGGGAAACTTGTCGTACCCAGTTTCCGTCACAGAAATAGACAAGCCTTGTGGAGAAGCCCCTGTCGTGCAAGCAGAAGACCTCCAGCAGTATCACCATCTACGGGAAGTGGATATTCACACCGCCTCGTCTGAAACTGTCGACATGTTGCTTGGCGTTGACAACACGCACTTGATGGTATGGGAGGAGTACATCCTTGGGGAAAAACCTGACGAGCCAGTGGCGGCGAGATGCCCCTTGGGATGGTTTATCCAAGGAGGACGTTCAGGAGGCCCTACAGCTCTGCTTAACTACGTCAACGTGTCGGCAATCGGTCCCCTAGAGGAGTTCCTCGGCCTGGAAACAGCAGCCTTGCAACCGAGAAGATGTAAGTGCTCAACAGAGATCTTGAACAGAGGAGCAACCGAAACCATGGAGCAAAGTGTTTCTCAACGTCAGGACGGCTCGTACGAAGTCAGATTGCCGTGGAAGAAGTCTCCTGACAGTTTGCCAGACAACTACGACTACGCCGTTAAGAGGTTGCATGGCTTAGAGAGACAGTTCAGAGACAGGCCTGAAGAGTGGGACGTGTACTGCAAGCAGATGAGGGACTTGCAACACAGAGGTGTCTCACGTCGTGTCAGTGACGCAGAAATTCGACAAGACAGAGAAGCTGGGAGAAAAATGTGGTTCTTGCCACATTTTGCGGTAAAGAAAGATTCAGCAACTACCCCAGTCAGGATCGTCTACGACGCAAAGGCAAGATTCCAAGGTCATTCTTTGAACGAGTACCTCGTGAAGGGTGAAGACCTGAATGCTGATCTGTTCAACGTGGCTCTGCGTTTCAGAGAGAACGAAGTAGGCGTCATCGCTGATATCAGAAAAATGTTTCAGGCAATCAAGATCCGCCCGGAAGATGCAAGGTTCCATCGGTACGTCTTTCGAGAAAACCCGAACCAACCCATTCAAGTCTATGAACTCACTACTGTGACATTCGGAGACAGGCCTTCTCCAACGGCAGCAATTGTCACACTCAGGCACGTCATAGATCGACACGCACCCGATGATGAGCAACTGAAGAAAGTCGTCACCGATCAATTCTACATGGACGACCTGAGTGAATCTGTCACCAATGTCGAGGAAGCCGTCAATCTGAAAGCCAAGCTTGTAGAAGCGCTTGCTAAGGGCAAGTTTGACATTCGCAAGTGGCAGTCGAACGCACAGGAAGTGTGCGACTCTGAGGAGGACACTCAGACCGCATCTGTGTTAGGAACAAAATGGAACCTTTCGACTGACACACTTAGTGTGAAAAAAGTCAAGCCAATGGAAGATGTTGTCCTAACCAAACGCAAGTTGTTGGCTCACACCGCATCATACTATGATGTGTTTGGTATGCTTTCTGGAATGTTGATCCGGCCGAAGATTCTACTCCAGCAACTGTGGCAGTTAAATGTCGACTGGGACACGCCACTCAACGACAGACCTGAGCTCTGTCGAATCGTCAGGGAGATCAAGGTGGATTTGGAAGCAGCATCTACCATAGAGATCCCACGATGTCTCATTCCTGAGACATTGCGAGGGAAAAGGCCATTGCCAGAGGTTTCTCTACACGGAGCCAGTGATGCATCTGAAGATGCCATGGGCATCGGCGTCTGGTTGAGGTGGTCAGAGACTGAACAAACGGAAGTGCAGTTGTCCTTCGTCGCTGCAAGAGCCCGACTCACTCCACTCAAACAAACAAGCATGCCAAGGAAGGAGCTTCAGGCCATTCTCCTCCTGTCAAGACTGATGGTTGCCCTGAAAGATGCCCTTCGTTTCAACATCTCCTATTCGAAGATGTGGACGGATAGTTTGACTGTAGTAAGGTGGCTGCGGGGACAGTCCAAGTCCTTTCGCTCGTTTGTCGCATACAGAGTGGGCGAAATCACCTCAGAGTTCGACCCTCACCAGGACATTGCCTACGTGCCGACTGATCAGAATGTCATTGACGTCGTCTCCAGAGGCACCACAGCGGAAGGAATGCTTGAGGTCATCAAGGGACCAACTTACCTGAAGCAACCACCTGAGTCCTGGCCAAAGACACCGCAGAACATCCAGGAAGACACTTCGGATCCAGAGAGGAAGAAATTCCACGTTCGAAATGCGAAGACACTAGCGCTGAAAGTCAATGCAGTGGCTCACACTACCGCAATCGTTGATCCCACCAGCTTCTCGAATTGGCAAAGGCTGAAGATGGTCACAGCTCGAGTGTTATCTGTGAAAGATGTTCCAAAGAAAGAGTGGTTCAAGAAGCTTACTCAGCAGATTTCGCAGTGGCCGTCTGCCAAACTCCTGAAGGAGGCCGAGTTGTACTGGATACGTCAAGCGCAGAAGGACATCAACTTTCAAGATGCCAACATAATGCGCCTCGATCCGTTCTTCGACGAAGAAGAAAAAGTGTATCGCGTTGGAGGTCGCATTCGCCATGCTCCGATATCATACGACATTCGTCATCCCTATCTCCTCCCAAGGGAAAGCCACATCAGTCTACTGATTGTCAGAGATGGACACTCCCTTGCTCTCCATGGAGGACAACTCAGGACTGCGGCAGAAGTGAGGAGAAGGTATTGGGTTGTCGGTGACACAAGGCTCTCCAAACGCGTGGTGAAGGAATGCATCGTGTGCCGCAGGCATAGAGGGAGACCAGTCGAACAGAAAATGGCGGACCTCCCAGAGTGTCGTGTGAAGCCCTTCTCACCGCCATTTCAGACAACGCTCGTGGATTATCTCGGGCCGATAAACGTGAAGGTCAGCCGCAACATTACTGCCAAGGGTTACTGTGCTGTGTTCACATGTGCGGCTACCAGGGCTGTTCATCTCACTTGTGTCCAAGACCTTTCGACACAAGCTTTCCTGCAAGCCCTGGATCGCTTCATCAGCATCAGGGGTGCACCGGCCACCATCATCAGTGATAACGGGACCTGCTTCCGTGGTGCTTACAACACGATCAACACGCTCAATCTACGACTGGACCAGACAGAACTGAGGGAACACTGTAGTAGCTTCAAGGTGCAGTGGAAATTTGGGCCTCCTGGTGGACCCCACCATCAGGGCGCTGTCGAACGCATGGTGCAAGAAGTCAAGAAAGCCATGAAGCATCTTGTGAAAGCCGATCGTTTGCCTTTCCCTGAATGGGAAACAGTCTTCTGCCAGATTTCGGGGTTGATCAACAGTCGACCGATTACAGCTGTGTCATCTTCACCACTTGATCATCCCCCTCTTGCTCCGAATCATTTCCTCATCGGGAGAGGAGATCTTCCGAGCCCAGATGTTCCCTGTGCGCAGTACAATGGAGACTTCAAGAAGCGGAGAGAGCTGTGCAACGCAATGGTCGACAAGTTCTGGAAGCGTTGGATGGACTGCATACAGAAGCTCTCACCGCGCTCGAAAAACCAACGTGCAGCAGAGAACCTACAAGCGGGTGACGTTGTGCTCGTCATCGGAGAAGACAAGAGGCGCGGCACTTGGCGAATGGCTGAAATCGTGCAGACCTTCCCTGGAGACGATGAGCTGGTTCGCGTCGTCGAGCTTAGATACGCAGACAAGTCAGTCGCAAAGAGACCTGTCACCAAACTGATTCTTCTCATGAAGAGAACCGAGAGAGTGGACATTTAAAGTGTAACTGAAGGACTGAGTAAATAATCGCGTTCATCTGAAGAAAGGATTCAGTGTAGCCTTTGTTTGGCTTTCCTCGTTTGATCAGAACATTTTGGGCTACTAAGTTCTTGAATTTGGTTATTAACTCGAACAAGCAATTTCTTGCCTTAATGGAGGCGGTGAAACTTAATTTTACTCTGTTTGGACATTAGAAAACATTCTATTTGAGTGTTCGTTTGTCAACTGGTTTGAATTTCACTTTAGATCTATTTAGGTCTCGACCTTAGAGCAGTTATCTGTTCGTTGTTGTGTAAATAATCGCATTATTGTACACGTTTTGAGTGTTTATAAAGTGACTTCCGTCACGTTCAAGGGGGCAGGATGTCATGGAATGATACAGTATACTACGAGTCTCAAAATTAGGGTCTGAATTATAGACTGTTAGCAAAGAGTTCCGGTCAATCGTTCCACAAGAGCAGCAGTTTGCTCAGCAGTTGGCCACAGCAGTTTGCTTATAGTTTGGTTTTCTTGGACAATCTGACGAAGTCCAACAATCCAAGGAACCACTCATTCCAACACAGTTGTTGAATATATATATATAACTACGTATCACACTAGCAAGCGCAAGTTTGCAGTATATGCACAGTTACACATCGCCGATACATGCTGTGTAACAGAATAAAGAACCCACATCACGTTAAACCGAGGATTTCTTTGTTCTTTATTGCAACAACGTGTCCATCTGAAGAGATTGCATACGAATCCATCACATGATGCATGACTTGATTTGTAATTGCCAGGGTCAATGACAACTAAATTATACGCATGAACTGCATTATAACTGCATAACTATTCGTGACACCCTGAAAGTTGATTTTTTTTTTTTTTTTTTTTTTTTTTTTTGGGGGGGGGGGTGTAGGCAAAGTATCTCACAAATGAGTTGATAAAGATGTTGATATAATAAGAGAACACAAGAACAATCATGTGGATGCTCTCAACATGCATGCTATAGTTTAAAGAAATCAAGCTAGCATTTCATTCAGTTGATAATTTGATGTTTCAATTTTGTGTGTAATGTCAAGGGTTAATGACAATCATATGCTATCGTTGCAGTATGTAACACCATAGATTGAGTTTTGTTTGTGCGGGGATGGAAAACTAAAGATGATTATAGAAATGAGGAGAATTGACAAAAGTGCTGATATAAAGAGAACACATCAAGACAGTTAGTTAACACTCTCAACCTGCATGATAGAGCTTAGCATCTCATTCAAGTGATGATTCAGTGTTTCAACTTGGTGTGTAATACTGGCCAGGGTCAATGGCAGTGCAGTTTGCAGTATGTGATACAATTGAGTTTCATTTGTGTTGGGGCTGGGAATTATTATAAAGTTATAATGTATCTCCAGAATTATCATAAAGTTTTAATGTATCTCCATTATAAAGTATCTCCAGGAACAAAAAGTCGACAAAAGTGATGAAATAAGTGTTCTATAGTAAACCTTGTTATTTAATGTTTCAAGGAAGTTCAGGAATACATCTGATTTGGAATTTATTAAAATCAAATAAAGGAAATACTGGCATAAATGTTGTAATCCTTGCCATTTTTCGTGATATCCATTAGCCAAAACCTAAAAAAAAAAAAAAAAAAAAAAAAAAAAAAAAAAAAATTTTGAGGTTTTCAAAAAAAAAAATCATGTAAGGATTGAGAGTTGGTTTTTGCATTTTAAACATAAAATCATGAGAAAAAAGAAGTACTCCAAGCTGTATCTGACTTTCTTTTGTTGACACAAACTTTATAAAAGTTATATTGAACACTGTTGATAATATGGTTTACTTCAATGTGCTATATAACTGGTCTTTAGTGCTTCTGTGGTTGGTCTGAAACTGAAGTCTCTACTCACAACACAGGGTTCATTTCAGCATTTTCTGAAAAGCTATGGTGTCTCATGAGGTGAATACATAATAGATGGTAGGACCATTATAACATAATACAACTTCACACAAATTCTAAATTCTCTTAAGTGTTCCTGCTTGAATGTACATCAATAGCATCCATGTAAAACATTCAGAAATAGTGAATTTCCTATAGGTCTGACATTTATTATACGTGTGCAAGGTATCATGGCTGTAGAAACCTGTGAGATGTGTTTTGTGTAAAGGTATGTAGGTACATGAAGAAATATGTGAACGTATGTGCGTGTGTGTGTGTGTATGTATGTGTGTGTGTGTGTGTGTGTGTGTGTGTGTGTGTGTGTTCTATTGTGCCTGCAAACTACCCTGGGTCCCAGGATATAGGCCAAACCCTTGTTAGGAGTATAGGGGTCTGCGCCAAGACTACTACATGCACTAAACTGGCGACTGTCCCTCGGACTGTTGGGAGACGCTACAGTACAGGACCTATGGGAAAGTGTAGTCTTGGCGCAGACTCATTCACCACCAACAAGGGTTTGTGCCTGCAAACTAGCGGTCTGGCAACCCCTTTCCCAACCAGATATTTTGTCAGTTTTTATATTTTTATGATGTACACCCATAGGACATTCTTTTACACCAAGTTTGGTCCATGGGCTCCATGGGGTAAATTACACCCGCCAAGGGCCCTTTTAGGGGGGTCCCTGGGGGCCGAACCCACCCTCAGGGATCAGGCTGACGCGCATTTTGTGAATGAGGAGGGTGGCCCCAACAACTCTTGAGGGGTCAAACCTTTTGGGCTTGATGGGGTAAATTGAGTGGTCGCTAGCTCCCAGACTAGTAGGTAAATGCTACAAAAAGATTTCTGGGAAAAAGTCATTGTCTGTAGTGCAGTGAAATCTTTATCTGTTTCAGATGTTTTTCTTTTTACAGATAAGAAATAAGTGGGGGAGGGGGACTTGCCATACTTTTCTTCCTCCATATACTAGTATGGTAATTTCATACCTTCCTTCTCTCTTTCTCTCTCTACACACTTCCAGCTGACCGAGAGGTCCAGAGAATCCTCCTGGAATTGCTGAATCAGATGGATGGCTTTGACCAAAACGTGAACGTAAAGGTGAGATGCCATGAGTGCCGATTGACCCATGACCTCTTCACTCTTTGGCGTGCAGAATGATGAGCTAGCCAGAAATCGGCGTTTTGGGACTGGAAATATGTCTGGACCTCTCTCTGAAGTCTTGAGATTATCAGATTGTACTGTTTAAGGGGCATTCCAGACAATTTATACAATTTCACATAATGTGGTACATAAATCAACAGTGTCATGTGCACATTTGTAGAATTTATTGATTCGTGGTCCATGAGCAGATAAAGTAATACTCTGAAAAACCCAAAACATGGTACTCTGAAAGGAGATGGTGACATACGAGACTAACACATTCCAGTCACATAGCAATGCAATATGATTACAATGCCACTTGGGTAGCAAGTTCACCTGTCTTAGAGTTTATGCATGCCTTCTTCTTTTGTTTCTTGAGCACCCAATCATGCATTCTTAAGGTGAAGCTGCTATGTCATCATCCTTGTTCATTGTGATTTGTTATGAGTTTTGAAAGCATTCTTATTCCTCATCCCTATAACTATAAATTCCAAAACTCTGTACCCAGTATAACCGGTTCATAGATGTTCAAATGTAAAAGTCTGAAAATCATCTGGAGGTCTCCTTTAAGGTGGAGATGAGGTATGGAGACGTCCATTAGGCCCTTAGTGAAAGACCATTCAATCATCAGTCTTTCCTAACCCAACGTCCATCCCTTTGTATGTGTGCATTTTCCTTGGCAACATACTGCAGGTTATCATGGCAACCAATCGGGCCGACACACTGGACCCCGCCCTCCTGCGACCCGGTCGCCTCGACCGCAAGATCGAGTTCCCCCTGCCAGACCGGCGGCAGAAGCGCCTCATCTTCAGCACCATCTGCGGCAGGATGAACCTCTCAGACGAGGTCGACCTTGAGGACTGTATCCTTTGTTTCACAAACAAAATTTCCTCATTGTAGTTAAATGAGAAATTCCGCAGGTCAGATGTAGTCAGATGATACGGCTATTTTTCTATACAGTGAGCTCCTGTTAAACAAACACAGTCAAATCAAAATTCTGGTTACAACGAAGTTAAAATTCAGGTCCAAAAAATTATCTTCTGTATTATCTTTATATACTTTTACTGTTCGGCTGTAACAAAATTTCAGTATGATGAAGGAAACTGCCGGTCCGAGGTTATTTTTATAACGGAGTCACAGGTTATGTTTCTAGTCTCAGTGCTGTAAAGACAATGAGTTATTTCGCTCTTTATTCTTGCCTGCTTCTTCACTATCTTTCTGATGACAGAGTGTTTTATTATTTTATCAGTTTTGAGTGGATGAGGTCATGTCCTTTGAAATACAGAGGAACCTTGTTGTGACGAGGTCGCATAGAGCTGGATACCATTGACATTTGAGAGGGATGGTTTCCGGATTGTCGGGGCTTAACGGTTAAAACCATTAACGACAAGAACCCTTTGTCGAGATTGCATAACGTATTGCTTGAGCTATGTCTCTCTGAGTTGTATTGATTATTAGCTGACTAGCCTGAGATATAACATGGATGTTAGCTTCTACCACCGTCTTTATGATTGCTGATAGATACATTTACGAAAAGACTGTCACCTGTTATTGTTTCTCCTGTTTGTTTGCCTTGACTAATTTCTCCTTTTAAAAACTAGATGTAGCAAGGCCAGACAAGATCTCAGGAGCAGATATCAATGCTATTTGCCAAGAGGTCAGAATCTTTTCCTTTTGTTCTTTTTAACCCTCAAAGAGAAACCTCACAGTTGATGTTTACATAATATTGTTAGACTATCAAACACATTTTCAGTCGAATAATTTCTCACCACCACCTCCCCCCCCCCCCCCCCCCGAAGTTAAGGAATTAACTCCATTTGTGCTAACTTGAGATATTTGTGATTAAAGCTGCTGAAGAACAAAGAAAATGGTAAGAAAATATGGTATATCTATAATCATTACTTTAAGAATATTCCTTGTTATGTAGCCAGTGAGAAATCACTGGAAAGGTTTTATGTTGTGCTATAATTGATTATCTGGTCATCGATTTACCCGGATTCGCTGTTATTCGGATATTGACTGGCTGACATTTTTTTATGTTTTCATGTGTTTTCAGTGCCAAATCTCACTCAAAACTAACACTTATTCAACTATTGATCATGCGAATACATGACGGGACTATTCCAATCATCGCTGCAGACTGTAACTTTTAAGTCAGTTCATGAGACGATGTCAGTGACTGGTGCTGTGCTTGTCACTAGCACTGAGTGCATAGCAGTGATTACAGTACAATGCTGCAGCAAAATTCAAGGAATCGCAATATGAATCTCATTGTCAGTCAGTATCAATCAAACAAACAATACATGAAGGGATATTTTACTTGTATTTCGTATTATTTCGGTATCATGTGAAGCATGAAACATTAGAATGCCGTACAGATAATCATAATATTGTAAATTGGTAATAGCATGTGTATATCCCTAGCATCAAATGCTAGAAAGTCCAGTTGCATTTGGCCATATCTCTGTTGTCTGGTCAAATTGATTATCCAGATGCCCGCCAGTCCCAACGTGGCCAGATAATCGAGGTCCGACTGTATCTGGTGATGGACTTACTGTTAAATGTTTAAAGTGGTGGTTGACCCATTTTGCTATCAAACTCTTGTTATCTCGGTGCACTCAGTAAGATATGATGGAGCTACAATGTAGACCGGTCCCTACTCCTCCCTAATGAGACTATCTTGTGTGTGTGTGTGTGAATTTTCATCCTCCAGGCTGGTATGCAGGCAGTGAGAGAGAACCGCTACGTCATCCTGGCCAAGGACTTTGAGAAGGGTTACCGTAACAACATCAAGAAAGACGAGGCAGAACATGAATTCTACAAGTAGAAGTCTTGTCCAGAGACTTTCCTCTCTCTGTCTAGAATAAAAGAACTCCATGTTTCTTCACTGAAGATAATCGAATAATTGGTATGATGGGAAAAAAAAATATTTAATATTGATGAGAAAAAAAAAAAGCTATATCTGTGACAGATCAAAATCCTTTTTTTTTTTTTTTTTTTTTTTTTTTTTAGAACTGAGATATGTCTTAGTTTGTATTTGAAGAATGCTTCGTATGCAACACAACCCAGTATCTGGGATCAAATGTCTGTTTGGGTGTTAGATGCCACAAGTTATAATGTACTATGTATCCTTTTGCAAGTAAGAACTGTGCTTTGCTGCTCACAAACTCAGTTATTTAATTGAAAGACGGGTTATCCCTGTGCCACACTCTTTAAGGTCTTAAAGAAGGCATACCTGAACACTATTACGAAGAAGTTGAGGGGAAAATAGTTCTACGTGATTGTAGACGTCGGTTGAGGTTACTTTTTTGTACAAAAGAAAACATCCTCTCTACATTGAATCAGCATTAATTCATTTGAAGATAGCCCAATGTGGTTTTACACCTGTGAAACCCTCTCAGTCTCAGTGATATCATTTGTATGTACACGCTCAGCGAAGTCTTACAATGATCGTCCAGCAAGGGTTAAGCTGTGATGCCGATCTGTTACAAGTAACGCCGACTGTGCCAGCAGATCACTTTGCAGAATTTCAGAAACCTTATCCCCGCCTTTAAAAGTTCCCGAAAGAGGCAGCGGCTCGAGGGTCTTCATTTACTTCAGATCTCTATGCTGTGTGAAAATCCGGCTCTTTGTGTCTGTTTTTTAGGAAATTCGACACCAGTCTACTGTATCATCAAGCTTTGCTAATTTGTGCTCATGCAAGAACTTATGTACCCATGTTGTGGTTGTGCAAATCCTGAAAAATAAGTTGCAGTAAAGCATAAATGTCCAAAATACCAAGATGATTGTTTGTTGTGTGTTGGTTTGTCAATCAATTTCTCTCTCTCACTATTTTAATATCAGTGTCTGTATATATCTGTGTATCTATCTATCTATCTATCTATCTATCTATCTATCTATCTATCTATCTATCTATCTGTTTGTCTGTCTGTCTATCTACATGTATCTATCTATCTATCTATCTACCTATCTATCTATCTATCTATATGACACAGAGTGATTTGTGAGTTTGAACCTTGGTGTGTTGAGAGTGAAATGGATGAAGTTTAACCCCCCCCCCCCTGTGTTGATTGGAGATTTTCTTTTTATAATGCCAATCTTTCCGCAATAGAAGCTGCAGAAAAAGTGGGAGAGATGTAAGGCGATGACATCAATCTGTGTAAATGATATTGACCAAAATCACTTTCAGAAAAAAATAACAATAATGATTTAAAGACTATGAATTTTTTAATTCACGGTTGTTGTTTGGTAGTGTACAATTTGAGTAAACAGTATTGACCTATTTCACTATTTCAAGGAAGCTACACACTGACATTCAAAACCCAATAGTTTCGTATCCCCCCCCCCCTTTAATATTAAGATATATGATATTAGCCAATGTCATTTCAAAGAAAGTACATGGTACAAGACTAGAATGTCTCTCTTTTTAAAATTTCTAGTCCACTTTTTTGTGTAACTTTCATTGTTCTTCTGGAACTGCCTTGGGAAATTTTCTGTATCTTACAGTGACAATAAGGGTGTTTTTTAGTGAAGTGCTGTTAAATGTAAACACAGAGTGGAATGACACTGGCTTTAATGAGGGATACGGGATCAAGTGGAGATTTCTGTGAAATCTAAGATGGGCCTAGATATCCGTACTTGACATACAAGTCTCAATTATTTGGTGCCTGCTCTCTCCTGGGGTACGATCTGCATGGCAATTTAGCCAGGAGTCAAGTTGGAGTTACTAAGTCTTCAAATGTCACTGTGTCCCAAGTTTGAATTATTTGAGGAGACAAAAATACTCTCATAATCTCCCCCAGCAGTGGGAGATTACTCCGCAGATATCTCTTGAACCTTTGCAAGGTTGCCTGCCCCTTGTTCAACTTCAGCTCTGAACGGGCCGCGTAGAATATGTGAGACTTTAAAGTGAAATGCAATGAGGACACTCCAAGATCGAGTGGGATGAAAAGAACGCTCCGAACGTTGACTCGAAAAAAAATATTTGCTGCCAGAGATAATCGTGGAAAGAAGATGTGAGTGGGCGTCCTTGATGAAAAATGGGGGGCACAAAAACTCACAACCTTGTACATGTCATTTAAAAAAAATTGTGGGGAAAAGAATGCCCCAACTTTAGCCATACATTGTATGTGCTGACTATCATAAACCTGACTGCAAGCAGCTTTAGGGATGATAGAATATAAATGAGTTACCTCGGAAGTGAAAAAGGGGAATTGTGTGACATATTGTGGGAGCCTGGCACCATTCAATGTTCTCTACTGATAAATGGCAGCATGATAAATTCTATATGCTCCTCCTCCTCCTCCTCCTCCTCCTCCTCCTCCTCCTCCTCATCATCATCATCATCATCATCATCATCATCATCATCACCATCATCATCACCATCATCGC
Source organism: Diadema setosum (assembly GCF_964275005.1). Taxonomy (NCBI): domain Eukaryota; kingdom Metazoa; phylum Echinodermata; class Echinoidea; order Diadematoida; family Diadematidae; genus Diadema; species Diadema setosum. The sequence goes on from NC_092690.1 coordinate 28,699,440, forward strand.
CATCATCACCACCATCACCACCATCACCACCATCACCACCATCACCACTACCACCACCACCACCACCACCATCATTACCAAAATGAGATGTAATGATGTCACAGCACAGTCTGTGATTCTTGTAGCTTCATCAGCTGATCCTATCCCCTTTATGACTTCTTTTATACAACTAGAGTACAGGGATGGTATTGTTCTGGTTGAGATAGAGCTTCAGGCTTCCAACCTTTTTACTTCCGCCAAGGGAGGAGGTTATGTTTTCGTTACCGTTTGTTTGTTAGTTAGTTAGTTTGTCCGTGTGCAAAATAACTCAAAAGTAGTTAACGGATTGGGATGAAACTTGCAGGAAAGGTTGAGAATGACACAAGTAACAAACGAATAACTTTTGGTAGCGATCCAAGAATTTGGGGGAATTTATGAAGGATTTTTGATATTTTGGCAGGTAGGGTCAATGAACTTCGGAGTTCAGGCTGCGCGTACTTGAGGTTTGCATGCGCACACTAAAGTGCGTGCTCTAGTTTCTGCTAGGGCGAGGCGTGCCATGCAGCTGAGGGTTTATGATGTAACAAAGGTTTCTATATTGGGAAATCAGGCGATTTTTTTATGGTGGAAATCACCGATCTCCGATGGAAGAGCCCAAAGAGCTTTGAACTTTCCCAGTGATGGAGAGGAGAAAAATCTCTTTGCAAGATCATCGGTGGAATGTACAGCTGTAGCTGCTTGGCGGAGGTCTGCGCTCTCGGAGTGCTTTTCTAGGTTTTGTTGTTTTTTGTTTTTTTTGTGAGATATGAAACCTGTTAGGAAGTATGAAAGAGCATACAATTATATTCAAGAGGAATTTGAAGTTTATTAGGTGCAAATCGGTATTGAAATGGCTGAGACATCCAAAACAAAGCAATCCTAATAAAAGATGGGACCCACCTTTTATTAGGATTGCTTTGTTTTACTTTGTGTTTGGATGTCTCAGCCATTTCAAAACCAATTTTCATCAAATAAACTTTGAATTCCTTATTTAAAATTGTATGCTCCTTAACATTTCATCTTATCCATTACTATACTATCCTCAAAAAAAAAAAAAATGCTCTATTCACATGAACTCTGAACTTGTTGGTTGAAAGCACTACTTGTGAAATATTCACATCTTTCCGCATCCTTATACAATTGTTATTTATGTATATGTTCCTTAGAGAGAGAGAGGAGAGATGAATATTCTTATCTTTATCATAACTATCTATAAATAGATATATAAACAGTCAAACCTGTCTATAGTGGCCACCCAAGGATCAACAAAAAAGTGGCTTTTATAGACAGGTGGTTGCTATAGTCAGGTTCTTTATCATGCTCTTTCTCGAGGAGAGAATTGTTTTTAGCGGTCGTATACAGCAGGTGGCTGCTATAGACAGGTGGTCGCTAAGACAGGTTTGACTGTACTCGGGTAGATACAGTAGATGGTAGCTACCGAATAGTAGCGAGCAGTTTTGCACACTGATGGGAAAATCAAAATTGTCTGGTAATTTCAATATTATCTCTTATTCTGCTGTAAATAATCACGGTCGTACATTGACTACATCACGTTTGCAATGTTCTTTTGGATCTCATGAAGCAGTACGTGTATGTTCGTGGGTGTGTCATGGGTGTATTTGTTTTAGAGCTGGATTGCTTTATCTATTACCACAAAAAAAAAAAATTGACCTACACGCCCACCTATTCTCCACCCATTTTCTCTATCATTTTCATTTCTTTAGTGGCAAATGCTTGGAGACGAACACATTCAGCATCAACTGAAATCCTAAAATGTTGATTATATACTGTAGTATTTTGTGGCTCAGAAATTTTCTTGACCTTCACCTTTCACTGAACTCTCATAAAAAAACGGACCGTTGAATATTTCAGGGAATTATGAATTATGCACAAAAAATGTGACTATCAAGAAAGCAATTATCAACACAAGTTAAGTTCACCAAAATTGGTGCAGTGCTACAAATGAATCCTGTGAAAGTTTCTACACAATTACATAGCATTCTTGCTAAAAAAAAAACCAAAAAAAAAAAAAAAACCAGCAGCATAACATGATTATGAATCACACACAGACACACACACAAAAAAAAAAACCAACCAACACGCACACACATACACAAAAAAAAAACCTTACACAAAACACACAACCGGATATGGTTACACGCAAATCCTACACATGCACACATAAGGCACGCAGAACAACTTTGTAGTCAAATTCCACGAATCATTTATTACCCATTAAGTATTGTTATTTCTTCTGTGTACAAAAATATCACATTCTGCCATGAAACTCACAGACTTTCAGAGAACAGGCCACACTATCAATTTTCGATACAACTCGCCCGGATTTCCACGGTTACGCCACCTCCACGCATAGATAAATTCTCCTCACTTCTGTATGTACAATTCACACAAACACCATGGAATAGACGGGGCAGAACGCTATGTTACAATTCACAGAAGCAAGTGATTAAGCGAAACTTCTCACCGTGCTCAAGCCGACCTTTATAAATATAGCAGAATCGATCAGAACTGTAGAAGTCTGTTTAAAATCAGACAAAGAATCCACTTTGAAAAGTCTCCCATGTTTTTCGCAAAACAGTGATAGCCATCATAAACACATATGCAAATTAGATGAGGATAAGTGATGAGGTCATTCCCTAAAGTAATTTGAAATTTTCTCTCCTGAAAAATAAATACTGCATCATTTCCCTTACAGCTCGGCTGTTTCATTTCATGGAGCAGGGGTTGTTGTTAACTTATTGAGCAAAAGATTTCTTGATTTCAAATGCACCAATAGGAGAGTTGGAAGGCAGTGACATCACCACCTAATTGCATATTGCACTGATGCAAACAGCACGTTCACAAACTTTCAACTGAAAATGTATATTTTACAACTTTTTGTGAATTTGTGAGCGTGTACCTGATTTTCACAAGACTCCCTCCTGTTCTTTACATTTCATTCCACTCTCCCTAAAACGAGGAGCCGACTTGAGCACGAAGCGAAGTCTCGCTGAAATAATTATTCGCGCACGTCTGACCCCTTGCCGCTGTTTGGGATCGACGACGTAATAAGGTGTAACTGTACAAGTACATAGTGGAAGAATGAACGCAATATTACAACCATAGATTGGCACCACAATACAGTGTGCAGAAGACGTATTGTACCTTTCCATATTCCAACATGAAATGTTGTCTTCCATAGTCTTAATTCTTCTTATCATCACTTTTATCTAAGCAAGAAAAACTAAATGAATGTACACATATTCTAAAGTAAGGCATCAATATTTTCAAGGTAGGTTTCTTTTTATCTTTCATTCAAACAAGCAGAACACACAGTTGGAATAAAAATAAACAATAAAATCACCAATCACCGCTCAACATTTTGTGCATTTTGTTTCACTCTTCTTTGCACATGACAAAAATAAATCCTAATGAAGATGCAGTAGCCATTATACGCCTTCTGCGATTATGAAAATAAAATATAATTGTTAAACCATGAAGCCACACATCCTTTCCTAGGATAATTTACATACAATTTGAGCTTACACACATAGTGTACCAGTCGACAGACTATTAAGTGAATACCAACAACATTGCATATTCTCATTGTACAACAATTCAGTAGGACTTTCAGAAACGACTGCATCTAGTGTTCATAAGAAACGGTATCAATGAAATTTGACTACCCTTCTACTGGATATTCTATACTTTTGGGGTTATATATCCTGCATACTCTGGGCCTTGAAGCATGCAGGTGAATTACAAATCCGCAGATTACTGCAATATCTTCACTTATCTGAATTAATCTCTTTGCTACCTTGAATACGGGATCCAGTAGTTCTGGGCGGGTGAAAACCAGCGTGTGAGCAGACAAACATTCTTCTTGTTACACTCGCATTCTGCGAGTCCTACAGACAATTTTACTTACAGATATGCATAACCTTCACATACATAGCCGCTCCTCCTTCCCTACCCACTTAAAGCAGCAAAAGAGACACCCCCATGTGATTTTCCAACAAATTCTTCACACCAAAAGAACAACTGTTCTCCTGTATGCAAAGAAGATCATGCCCAATGTCTTGCTTACAATATACACCACTGCCTCAAAAAATCCAACTACATCAGATCATTTCAGATATTAAAGATGAGTACTCTCTCCAGGCTTGTACAATCAGAACTTTTATCCTGTACCCTCCAGTTGTGGAGGCAGGCATTACCCGACATGATTCCCAATTTCAAAATCTTTATAAATGTAAACATTGCAATGGTAACAGTCAAACAATTGTGAGATTCTTGAAATTAAAAAAAAACAACAAACAAAATAAAGCACAGCAATCAAAAATGAAAACCAGCAGCTGAAATGTATTGCAAGATTTCTTTCTTTCCAAACCCGAGAAGACACATCAATTTCCATTGATCCATTTCTTTTTTTTTTACTAAGGCATCTGATGCAAAGCGATATAAACATTCTCTCAAAACAGACCCAAAATATACAGAAAGGTTCCCCACAAACAGAAAGCACATAAACAGATCATTTTATACATATCTTCAGTTGCCATTTTCCCTTCAAATCACAGCATTCATCTGTACCACAAAATAGTTTTTGCACTTAGAGAAAAAAAAAATATTGTCTTTGATGTTTCACATCTACTGTCAAGCATCAAACAGTAATATACATCAAATAACTCAAGCACGAATCTATTTTTGTTTGTTAAGAAACAAAACACATACATATATTACATCAAACAATTTTCCAAAAGCATAAAATCTGGTTTAGAAGAAAAAAAAAAAGTGTACCGGTCACATCAGCAATTTTCAGAGACTCCAAATTGTATGGCACTCCCCAAATTTCACCCTAGCATCAGTTCAAAGAGCATGGATGATTTAGAGCTGTTTTAAAACAAGATAAATCTCCTATTCCCCTAGAAATAAAAACGAAGAGGAACAAGGGACTAAGTGAAGAGATGAATCACAAACGAATGAATGAGTCAAATCACACAGCATTCCCTTCAAAGTGAACTATTGGTGTCTTTGAGGGAATTCTGAGCAGTTTTTTTTTTCCCCTCATATGCTTTGAGGGACAGTAGACAAAGAAAAATCATGCTAGATACTGGTTACAATCAGAGGCGTTGCCACGGTGATATCATTCCCAGTGATCACACACACACATGCATCATCATCTCACTGTGTTGCCATGGCGACTGCAAACCAAGAGCTTAAATGTGCTTCTCTTTTTCATCTGCTGGCGGAGTATGTTTAGTATTAGTTCCATGTGTACATGAAGGAGTAAAGCAGTGTGTAACAACATGATGGCCATACGTGTGATAGAATAACCACAACCCCCCCATACACACACATGCAATAACATTGGGAAAATCAGTAAAACCAGGAGAAAAAAAAAAAAAAATCTTCCTGTGGGTAAAACATGAGAAAAGAAAAATGAATAGAATGAGAGCTTGAACATTGTCTACAATCATTGCATCCAAACGCCGAGTTACAGATTAATCCTATTCATTAATTCTAGGCACGGATGGAAATCCTCTGTAGACAGACCGAACACATGCAATGGAGAGATCTCTGCCCATTGCCATGGCAACCATCTGGCGATACCAAAGTATCAATGTAGAAGCCACGTGTTCCAAAACATCAAGCAGCTATTCTCTTCTCTCTCTCATTCTCCCGCTGTCTCTCTCTATTTATTTATATCTATCTATCTGTATCTATCCATCAATATTTTTATCTATATTTTTTCATCTATCTATCTATATATCTGCCGCTCTACCTTCAATAAATTCTCCCCCCCCCCCAATCTATTTTAGCTAATGGCTTATTGGGTATGGCTTCCCGCAACCATGAATGTGCTTTAAAATATCCGTCAATGCCACTCCGATGAAGAAGCAACCACTGGAGCTTGTTTATCTCCTCAAGTTATCACAGTCCCCTTTACTCATTAGGTGCCTCAGAAGAAGACTTTGTTTAAAACACAAACAAATTCATCAGAAAAATAAATTAACGGTCTCCAAAACACAAATTCTAATCGCCCAGACACATCTGAGAGTCATTATATATCAGCGCGAGGCCAATGACCAAGCCACAAAGCCCTGAGGCGTCCATTGTTCGAGTTGATTAGACACTGGGGGAATTGAACGCAAGCAGCAACAGGGAAAAATTGCAAGGCATGGAGGCCATTCAAAGATTTTTTTTTTTCCTCCTTCAAATCATTGAAGACTAGTCCTGAGTATACTCAGGCAGGTGTCTTTGGGAAACGTGTGTTATAACAAAATTTGCTCATCCTCAATGGGTTAATCACACAGTCAGGCACTCTGTGCATGACAGCAGAAAAGAAGATCCGTAATTTACAAAGAAAATATGTAAATTCATCACAACAGTCAAGATTCCATGTACCTGCAGAAGCACCCCCCACCCTTGCCTCTAACAAAAAACAAAGCAAAAAGACATAGCAGGCTGGCCACAGCACTGTGATGTCACAATAGGGACAGGTGTTCTATTGTTCTTAACCTGGAAATGCCAATCATTATTCTGGTTTCCTTTTTCTTGCACACTCATTTTTCTCCACAGAATATTCTCGCTTGTCTACTCATTAGTACTGCACAATTTTGCAAACAGAATAACTACTTGTTTCCACCGTGTCATGCTGCATGTAAAGTACAGTGATATTTCCAGCAATTTATAAAAATTATCCTTATGATTATCATAATTATTTTGGTTATAGAAGAGGGAGTGCTTTGGACAATATATCTATGTGTGTGTTTTCATATATTCATAACAATGAAATAATGAGTATGATAATTTATTATTATTATTATTATTATTATTATTATTATTATTATTATTATTATTATTATTATTATTATTATTATTATTATTATTATTATTATTATTATTATTATTATTATTATTATTATTATTATTATTATTATTATTATTATTATTATTATTATTATCATCATTTTCTTAGTTTATTTCATATGTCAAGTGACCTGATACATGGAAGATCAATTCTCCTTACTGAGCTCTAGAATCAGCCACACAAATCCATCACGCCCTCGAAGTGAAATCCTCTAGAACAAACAGCTACGACAGGTTTAACGATTGCGGTTTGATTGCCGTAATTATAAATTGATGGCAAAGGTTTGTGCTCCTGGGCTTCAAGCATCAATTTATCAAATCAAAGACTATACCATGGATAATGACTGGGCGGGGTTGGGGGCAGGGGCAATGCGGACGCATTGAAATATTAACGCTGATTTATGGAAAAACAAATGACATCTCTGTGAGCAGTGCACATTCATTCTAAGATGAAATAATTCTCCTCTTCCCAATAAAATTTCAAGCGCTTTACTTTCTTGCTCTACATAAATATCTACACTAATCTGCGATAAAAGACTCCATTAACAATTTAAGACATCTGCAATCCTGTACTTTTGGTTGCCATGGTAGCTAGTGTTATTACGAGTTATTATGGGGTTATTATAATCAGTGGGTTTTTTTGTTTTGTTTTTTGCCTTAGTGCTTTTGATAGACATCGGAACATGTGAAATTGCGTGCAATGTTCATACCCATATTTGTTTTGTGTGTTTTGTTTTATTTATGGAGTCATCAATTTTGCCCCAAATTGTGTGCTATAATTATTTTTCTTGCAAATAGCCATTCAGTTGTGTTGTCATCCAGGTTTGGGAGGCATGACTCTTTGCAGAAATGTGCAAAACAGCGACAGAAAACTTAAAAAAACAAACAAACAAACAAAACTACCAAACATTGCCATTCAATCACTAAAGCAACACAAGTTATCTGTATGAGGATTGGAATCGCAAGTGAAGCTTTTATTGTATTGTGGCATTTGCCGATTCATCAATCAGTTTGGGTGGGTTGTGCATTTGAGCTTAATACACGAACCTGGCATGCCATCGCTAGGGTCAGACCTGCAAATGTGGCACATAAAGAGTTAAACAAATACCTGGTAATATTTTACTAGCACAGTTTTTCTTTCCCAGCCTCCATTTAACAAGCTCTTCACTTCTTTTATATCTTCTTTTCTGTCCCTTTTCACTTTATTCTTCTCCTCTTTTTCACTCTCTTTCTTCTTCTTTCCATTTTTTGTTCTACTTTAACTCGTTGAGGACAAGTGTGTCTATAGGAAATATGTGTTGTAGCAATATCAGTCTGTCCTCAACAGGTTAAAAATACCTAAGTTTCATGTTGAGAACTGCTATGGACTAACTTCGCACAACTTACACAATAATAGTCAACACATTTCAAGTTTTCTCACGACATTCTTGTAGGAGAATTTTCTCCATTTGTTGTGGACTGCTTTTCCTTTTTAGATTATACCCATGAGCTACTCATAACTTGGAAAGCTGTGGTGTCGTGGCCACCATGCTTTAGGTTCTAGAGGATCTTTTGACAGTAAGAATCTGGAGAGTAATGCAACCCCAGAAGGAGAATACAAGCATCTGTTTTTCTGTATCAATGACAAAACAATGCAAAGCAAGACATCATTGGTAACTGCAACCAAAAAAAAAGAAAAAAAAAAGAAGAAAAACAGACATGTGCATTCAATTAAAAAAAAAAACAATAAAAAAGAGTATGGCAGCATAGTCCCATGAAAACAAACCTCAGAAATAGCTAGAGCCATGCAAAATTATTGTAAACTTCAATCTTTAAATCAACTCTTCCAAAATACAAAGATCATTTAACCACTCTTCATATACTGAGGCTCTGAGCTACGACAAATTTGAAAATACAACTCGGTGAAACTCTCGTCTCCATAGAAACAGCAAAAATACCTCCTGATTGATATCAAGAGAGAGATCTTTACAGCGCTTCGCACAAGGAAAGACAAATGGGATAACACAATACGTGAAAGTGTTGTATATAAATAGAGTTATTGGCATGTAGTGTGACTAGTGCACATGTGCCTTCCAAATAAAAAGAATATATATAGATATATATCTATGATCATTTATAAACAGAATCAATATGCAAAACCATCATTATGATAATAAGCTTCCACAGAGTAATTGAATATTGCAAATCAATAATGCATCCAATCAGCGTACGTCTGTACTGTAAAAGCGGAACTTTTTGCATCAGTTGATTTTTTTGTGCCCGGCCAGGAACGGTGAATTTTGTATGCTTCTAATTCTACGAAATCAAAACCTGAACAGGTATTAGGCGTCAGGGAATTAAGTCACTGACGTTCTTCGCCGTTCTTCGCCCGTTCTGAACGCCCATTGTTCTCCGTATCGCTAAGTCGAACGCGAGATTACGGGGCAATTCGATGCGCAACAAAGGGCTTTTGTTCCGCCGTGCGATTACTCAACGAGGCACTTCTAGAACAGGGCTATTATTAATACACACAAAGCATGCAAAGATATTCATGTGCTTTTATTTTCATGCTAGTTGCACGTCACGCAAAATGTGCAAAAAATTTCGGTACCGCACAAATTTCCACTTTCACAGTACATGAATGTGAGAGAGAGGATACACGCTTGCAATCAGAGGGAGTCATGAATAAATAATCGAGTCATAAATAAATAATTAGCTGTGTGACCTGTTGATGAGCTAGACATGAGCTATATATTAGCATATAAGATACACGCATTGTGGATATTGCAAACAGAGAATGCACAGACTCCACACACACATGGACACACACTTGTGTGTGGTCAATATCACTGTATTCTCTATGGCCTAGTTGCTGACTGAAAACATGGAGTCAGTAGACTAACACCCTTCTGCTTCTAAGCCCTGGATTCAAAAGGACTTGTGACCCGCACTGTCACGCCATCAAACTTAACACTCAATGAGACTGTGTATACATTCTGTATCCACAACATACAGCATCACTCCAACACCACTGTGGCCCCCGGCGACTTACTGTAGCTGTTGACTGAGAACAAGAAAGGCATTAATGCTGAACACAGAAAGTGGAGTACATGTACACTGTAATTCCCTTCTGCTTCTAAGCTGAGGATTACATGTACAAGGACTTGTGACCCCAACTGCCATGCTGCCCAAATAAACTCTCATATTAGATTGTGTATACATTTTGTACGCACAAAATTTTCTCAAACCCCAGAGTTGCGCAGGTATGTCAACGTGCATGTTAAGCTTGGTGCATAATTGAAACATAATTGCATTCACTCATTAAGAACTGGCAGTTTCTGTATGCCGTGCACTAAGAGAAAACGTCTCTCACAGCTAGCTCCCTTCTTTTGTTCAGACTAATTACCCATTTCAATATGGGGGACAGCTGGAGAGCACGTGCGGAGGCGTGTGCGGCACCTGATATGCATTAAGTCTTTGTGTGCTTTGACGGCCGATTGCGCAGAAAATCCTCATAGCATTGTACGCACTGTCCAAAGTCCCTGGGACAGAAAAGGGTTAATGCCTGACATCACTGTAGAAAATTCTACACATCATTGGTTCAGGGTCTTAATTGATGTTTTCTGTATTAATGTAATTACCGTCACTCTGCGCTTCTGAAACTTCAAAGGTATTAATATGATATGACAAGAATGCATCTTAGATTGCAAGGGAGAGAGAAAATCCTTACTATGTATGTCAGATTGAAAAAGTGTAAAATAAAAATAATAACAAATGTTCCTTCCCTCCCCCCCACAAAAAAAAAGTGACAATAATAAAAATCATGTTTTTAATTTGTCTGATAAACCAAAAAAATAAAAATCAAATGGATAAGCACAAGGAAAAACACAACAACAACAGAGACTAACAAACCCTAAGACACAATAACTCTAGCACCCTAGCTGCAACTGACTGCAGAGACTTGCTATCAAACTGATTTGCATAAATCATACACGGAAATAACATATTTCTTTCCTCATATTTAGAACATGAGCGAAAATACCACAGGTTTTTTCTTTTCTCTCTTTCGGATTCTGATACATAAAGACATTTCAATTCATTAAGATATTCTGTCGATAGATTGCTATACATCGAATACATCATCTGCTAGCTAATTCTCTGCATTTCACAAGTGCAAATATACAGGGATATTAAAGTGTGATCACAATCTGTCGGAAATATATTATAGCAAAATAGGCAAATGATGCGATCAAAATGTACACATATAGGCAGTAGCAGTAACCACATATTTTCTTGTGTAAAGAGAAGCAAATTATACAAAAAAGAACATTAAAATTCATATATTATATATCTATATTTATCTCAACTGAATAAAAATGAAATAATATCTACATTCATCTATGCTTCAACAACGACAAACACAAATTTCTGCATACACAATGACAATCATAGTAAGGCATTTGAGAACATTTTTCGAAGATGAAAGCATGACATAGGCCTAATCACATCACTCAACATCCATTCAGTTTCCAATGGATAAAACGTTTTGAAGTACAACTAAACCCCTTTTAACACCAGAAGTATTCAGGCACAAATCTCAGATATATTTCCACTTTTCTGGAAAGAATAATAATGGAAAAAAAAATGAAGAAAATATAGATAATCCTGTCAAATGTAGAACTGTCACTACAGTAGATTAATAGTCCTTAAAAATCAAATCCCAAGTGGAAGATAAAGAAGGCGAACACTTCAACTTTGTTGAAAATTCCTTTGGCAACTAAATTCTTTGTTTTATCCCTCATTCCATAAGCATCGAGCAGGGAAAAAATCACAACTTCAGTAAGCAGTCCTTCATGCCGTACTCAAACAGTCCTGTCCTAAAATTTAAAAAAAAAAAACAGTCCTGTCCTTTAACCAGAAATAAATAAACTTTTGTTGTTTTTTCGTTCATCAAATCTATCAATTTCTCTAAATCATACAGCTGTTTTGCTATTAAAAATTATTTATCATAAATATAACGAGTATGTATTCATAGTAAATAAGCTGCAAATTTGCACAATTTTCCTGCGCAATCTGAAACGGTTATTTGACGACAGTATGCAGTCCAACTTGAAGTCCATCAAGTAAAGTTCTTTACTTGATGGACTTCGAGTTGGCATGAGGATTTCAGATGCAGTGTTACGCAAAGATATTAACAGAAATTCATCTATCGAGGCAATCCCATTCAAACTCGTCCAGCGCCACACGAACTGGCCAGCAATCCCCTAACACCATCAGACTCGAGTATAATAGTTGCCCGGTCTGGAATTCATGAATATCTTGGCCCTTGGAAATACGCTGAGCTCTATGACACTATTCAAAATCAGCTTCCAACCTGTAAACCAGTGTCCCATGCATAGACATTGATGTATGCACAGATTCAGTCCATTATAAACCCAAAGTGAAGCTGAGTACTAGACCTAAAACTTCAGGGCACTATAAAAGACTGTGACAGACAAAAAATTTGTCCGTCACTAACGCTCTTTGACAGCCTGTTTCAAAGTTTTATTCTGCAAAGTGGCCGACAGCATCTAATCCTCAGCATCCCCTGTGAAGTTGCTTTGGACATTTTGGTTTTTTAATTTATTGTTTCCTTCTCCCCCTAAAGACTACTTTAAGAAACAGCGCAAGTAAATTGCCAGCCATTCCTAAGCTGGGTGTGGGGCTCTCACATCCACCCACACACGACACCTACAGTGGCTACGGCACATAAAATATGCATAAATATGGCAGCGGAAGCAAATGTCCCGATTTTGCGCGGTGCGGGGGTTAAATTGGCCCCTTGGCACATCCCGCAGGTCGTTAATTTGCATTTTGATGATCACTCCGCACTCGCCGGAAGTACACTCAAAGGGAGGGTAGCCATGATGTACAGATATTTTTCTTGTGTCGGCACAAAGCTTAATCTGTAATATCGGGCAGCTGAGTGGGGACACACTTCCATCGTCAAAAAGAGGAGCATTCTCATTAATAATATCATATATATTTTGTCTTTCCATCTTTCTCTTTTTCCACAAGGAAGGATTTATTGCCTTTCTTGCTCTCGTGGGGTGGCATATTTATGACAGAAGAATCAAAAGGGAGCTTAGAAGAACTCTTCACGCGTACACTTTTTTTGTGTCCAATGGATTACAGGATGAAACCGACGAACGCCGATGAGTGTTTGGTATTTGTGGCAAACCACTCTCTGCATGAAAAAAAAAAGAAGAAGAGACGAACTACGTCATTCTCCCAACGTCTCGAACTCGTCGTCGTGGAAACCGTAGAGCACGTGCATGATGTGGCGGACGCAGACCATGGATGCCTCCTTGCACTCCTTGCCGACTGTGGAGAAGTTGAGGAACCCGTGGGGGAGGTGGTCGATGACCTCCAGGAAGACAGGTCGGCCTATCGAGCGCAGCTTCTTGGCGAAGCTCACTGAGTCGTCCAACAGCGGGTCCAATGCGCAGGCCTGGGAAGGCGGGAGGGGTGGGGAAAGGAATGACCATTAAAAACTACAATCAGCGGAGAAGACGGACTAGAAGATATCTTATACAAGCCAGGGCTGCACTCTTACCATTTTTTTCTACTGGTCCCATCTGCCCCTGTCAGACCAGTAAGTACCCATTTTTCTATTTTTTACTGATCCGAACTTAAAACCCATTAGTCCTTCCAATTCATAAAATTCTTGCTTTGCATTGATTACCAATGATTAATTTGGCACTTGTGTACTACAATGTTTGGCAATTTGTCAATCAGTTGGGATGTAAAATTTCCTGGTCCCGATTGTTGTTGTTTTTTTTTTTCTCTTTTTTTGACTGGCCCTGACAATGTTATCTATTTTTTACTTGTCAAGTCGGACCAGCAAATTTGACAATTCCTGAAAAGTTACTGGCCCGACACTGATTTTTCCGGTCTGGGACCGTCAGGTCAGTACCAGTGTTAAGTGTTATACAAGCAGACTATGAAGAAGGAGGGGGGGGGGGGACAGATGGTAAAACTGGAGACAAGAGACGAGACAACATTTTGGGGTTGATGGGAAAAAAGGAGACAGAGAGAAGCACGAGAAGGAATGGAGGAATTGGTACATATGCGAAAAATAGAGCCAAGAGAAGAAAAGAGATTTGAAAATGGAAGAGTGACAGGGAGACAAATATTTAGAGAAAAAAAAAAGTTGCGAAAGACAAGGCAAAAAGCGGAGACAAGCAGATGAATAGATTAAAAAAAAATCCAAGAAAAAAAATCCACTTCCTCTAAAGGCATGAAACATGCATAGGACACTGCCAAAGCACATGGGTAAATGCAATCCCATGAATACATTATTTACGAGGCCCCCTGCATGAAGCCTAGCTCAGCTACTTGACAATTCCAATGTATGTATGCAGAATGGGAATCCAGCTGATGAGAGCAATGCGCTGGTTTTGGGAAATGTAGATCTGATAGACATGTGTGCAGCCAGCCTCTAATGGGATGCACTACGGACTGGGGAAGATTTGTGAGCGTTTGGCTGGAATATGACAATGACACAACACCTGTACCAACAAAATATGATCAAATTGCAAATGGGACAGGACAAAACTATCCAAGATAGGAAAGTGATTCTACACAGAAAAGGAAAAAGTTACACATGTATGTGGCATATACTGTATACGCCAAATGTTTTGCGAGGTTTTTATTTTCGCGAATTTCGCAAGTCAGCTCCAATTCGCGAAATTAAAAACATGCGCAAAATGTTGACTCTAGTGCCGATATGAATGTGACATACAATGTACGCGTATACATTTCTCCGTTCAGTATAGGACTCCACGATCGCGAATTTAACCACTTGCGAAATTGTCAGGAAGTCCCGATTCGCGAAAATTTAGACTCGCAAAAAATATATGGCGTATACAGTAGATGTTAGTACAAAGTCAGTGAAGAAATGCATTTGTTGAAACATCCAGTTAAGACATGGAGGATTAAAAACAAAAACAAAAACAAAAAAGGAAGCTGGACAGAGAGAAATTAATTTCATTAACAATGAAATTTTGTGGAATTCTCTTTATATTTTCCTTTAAATACATACTGTTATGCAATGGTGTCACAAACTGTTGTAGTCTTCTCCTCCAACCATGGCGACACCAAACATTTGAACATTCATAACTCCTTAACAGATTGTTTGATTTTCCTCTAGCTTTACTGATGTGTTCTAGTAATATTGCTGCATTTACTCAATCAATACAACTATGTTTATTTGGGGAAAATTCCACTTTTATATATTTGTCATTCACACTACTCAAACTATCCATCTTGCTGGATTTCAGCGAGTACATTTCTGCTAATACTTGATTGATTTCTAAAAATTTTAGTTGACACCAATACAAGTCACTTACAATGATGTGAACTGGTGGTAGGCCTTTTAGGAGCTCCTCATCCGATAACAGCGGCGACACGTACGGGTTCCACATAATGGGTGCATCACGGAACAACCTGATCGGCGAGTTAACAAAGGAGGTAGGGGTGCGTACTCCGTCCGCACCCCCCTGCTCTGCACTCTTGGAAAAGTCCAGATGGAGGTCATCCCTGTTTTTGATGGACTTCGGAAGGGCGTCGGCAGGGTAGGGCGGCGGGATGCGGTCGGCCTCCGGTTTGGAGTCCTGCGAGTCCTCGTCGCCGCCCGGAAGACTGTGGGGGTGCTCCGCCGAGGTCGGAGGGTGGGAGGGGTCGAAGATCGCCACGGACTCCTCCCCAGTCTGGGACTGGTCACCGTTGACACCCGACTGCATCTCGCTGTGTCCCGTAGTGGCGTTGTCGATGGCATCACTGACCTGCTCCAGCTTCTCAATGTCCGTGGGAGGGACCTCCTCCATGAAAGACGAGCCGATGCTGTCCGATACCGGCACCGCATCCCCGTTAACTACGCCCCCTAGCGAGGTGGGCGTGGTCACTTTAGTACTGTTTGCATTCTCCTCCTTCGGGGATTTCCCCTCCCGGTCCCCGTCCACCGACGTCCCCTCGTTGGTTTTGATGGAAGCCCGCTTGGGGGAGCCGAGCACCCTGTCGTTGAGGTTGTCCACCACCGACGTCACCCCCTCCTCCGACATGAACTCTTCCTTGAGGCCCACGTAGGCCGACATGCAGCGCATGAGGACGCCAAAGGGCAAGAGGGGGTCAAAAAGGCACAGGAGGCGGGAAGGGGAGGGCGAGTGGTGGACCACGAAGGGCGTGTACATGGTGACGATTCCGTCGGGCACCTGGATGCCGTAGGAGGCCGCCCTCATGGCCACCGCAGTGCACAGGTTGCCCCCAGAGCTGTCTCCCGCCAGACATATGTGCTCGCCTGTTGAGCCTACAGATGAAATAACATAAAATTTTCATACATGTGAGAGCAACCTCTCCAATACACCACACATTTATATCTAACCAATGTCAAAACCTCAACACAGAGAATAAGGCCAGACACCTACAAAAACATTTCAAGGTTTCAGGAATACATGCCATAATGCTCTGCACAACATACTACAGTTTATGTGAACATGTATCCACATAAAGTTTACCTGAAAAACTGCCAACGTACGGTAGATACTGGTACACATACACACGATAACATACAAAAAAAAAAAAAACAGATCCGGAAAAGCCACAGACTCAGTGACTGAAAAAATGACTGGAAGTGTGCAAACTCATACACAATTCTGTAATTAATATCTCATTTTTTAATTCTTTGTGAAAATATGGAAAGCCACAAAATATCAAGAACAGAAAGAAAAAAATGAGAAACAGCATTCTTCTGTTTTGTAATGAAACTTTGGAGGTCACAGAAGTAAATCTGAGCGAGTCAAATCTTCTGCTCCACAGAAAAGTCTATGCTGTAGAAGCCTGGCAGCAATAGTGGCAGACACATAAAACACTGTATCCCCCGGTAAGATGGCTAATGTCCTCTTGTACGACTTCCATGTCGGCCATTTCTCACCTTCCATGTCAAGTTCTATTTTAGAGGTTGTTGCTGTTGTTTTTTGGGGGTTTTTAACAGTGTCCCTTTCCAAAAGCTGAGCCAGTTCAATTTCCATACTTTCTACTTCCGATCCACAAGGGTGACGTTAAGTATGCAGTAATGTGCTCCAATTTTCTTTTCTTTGTTTCCTTTTTTTTCCCGTTTTTAGGGGGAGGATGGATATTGTCAACATGTGCTAATGTGAGTGTGCTGCTGGCTAGAATTGTTAATTCGGTCAATGTGTATTATAGTCCCTACAGAGTAAATCCATGTCTTCACTTTATACATGTTTGACCCTTCATGTTCCGAGGCACTTAGCTTTATCTTGCCAAGCCTTTTTTTTAATGTCACTTTTCAGAAACCCTTCCAAACTTGACCTAGTTGGAAAGTTGGCAATCCCACTCAAGTGTCACAATGTGCCCCCAGTCCAGCAGGGAAGGCTATTCAGGTGATGTACATGGGGGATTAGCAGATTATCTGTGAGGTAATCTTATGGCACTGGATGTTACAACGTAGTTCCCAGACAATGCAGTATTGTAGTATTTCTGGCAAAAAGCAGAGCAAAATACTGCAAAAAAGTAGCAGATGGCACATCTGTTTTTACTACCACAGAAATCAGGCTTTGTCAAATGTTTATGGACAGATGATTTTACTAAGTACTGCAGCAAATAAAAGGAAACAATTAAACTGATAAAAAACAAAAACAAAGAACATATATGGAGACCTCCCAATCTTCCTGACTAAAAAAAAAAAAAAAAAAAACAATAGTGATGCCTTTTCTCACGTAGGAAAGAGCAGTTCCCATAGGAGGATGTAGTGAAATTATCAAGAAAAACAGGAAACTTATGTATATGGTAAAAAATTCAGATTCTTTCCTTCAAATTCAGAATGGTTGGGAGGTCTGTTTATGATCCATGACTGATGTATGCTCAACGATGTGATTCCGTCACTTGCATGAAAGGTAACACTCTGTATATGTTTGGAAGATCATCCTTCCACGAGAGAAAATGCAGCAACATTCAATTCCGGACTCCCCGACAGGGGCCCTACTGCATGCAATCTCACTCATAAAGGGCTAAAGCACAGTTCACGTGACTTTAAACAGATGGGGCTGTGGTGGAAAGGAGAGTAAGATGTTTACAACATGTGATACATATCTGTCCTTGACTGCTTCACTTATTCATCTTCTCTTTTTTGGCTTCTTCTTCTTTTTTTCTTCCTTTTGCGCTTCTTCAGGGTTTCTTACCCCCCCCCCCTCCTCCCCCTCCATTCTCAAAGATACAAACTAGCCACAGATTAACAGAGAGAGAGAGAGACCGATGGATATTGATATGCCTGGGTGAGGCGAGTCGATAACACTAGAGTTGACGGAGCATGGCATTTGTCTTGGCCGACTCTGTAGATGTCCCCTTGTTCTGCCCTCCCATCTCCAATCTCATCATTCTTGAGTTCCTCACACGCAACATGAGCAAACAATCTTGCACATATCAGGGGTAGCTTTTTGAGTGTACAATGATCCATCAGAACAAGTGAAAAAACAAAAAACAAAAATAAGAAATGAGACCTGAACCAGCAATCTCCGATGGTATCATTATCTCTAATAACTAAAAAGGGATCTCCCCCTCCCCCACCCCCACCCCCATACCTCTCTTTTTCATTTTGTATCTTTTTCCTCTAAACTTGCAATAACTCAGTAGTACCAGGGAATAATTTTCCAACTCGAAATTTATTAGCAAGTTCAGCTGATGAACTATACTTCTAACGGTATCCTATACATTTCTATGAAAGAAGACTGCTATACAAAAGGTAGTTTGTCTAGCAGTAGTGTGAAAATTCATAGCAAATTGTGATGAGATACCAGGAAACTTATTTCCTGCAGTATGTTTTGTTTTGTTTTTGTTTGTTTTTTTAAGTTGCAAAGCCTTGGGTACAACCAATTATGTTTAAGCCCTTGTGCAGCAGGACATAGCACCACAGTGATTTTGGGCGACAGTTAAATTTGTTGAATCCAATTCCCCTTTGCCTGCATCTCCCTCCACCTGAATTTAGAAAAAAAAAAATGAAATCGAAATCGGAATCTGCCTACTACAATAAAACTGTTTCACTTTTAATTACTTGAAGATGGAATAGGCTGTGTTTAGAGCACTGTACAAGACTTCTATGCATTGACAGTGATGATGATGATGATATTGATGACGGTGATGAGGATAAAGTGATAATGGTAGTGGTAGTGATGATGATGGTGGTGGTGATGGTGATGGTTTAATGATGATGATGATGATGATGATGATGATGATGATGATGATGATGATGATGATGATGATGATGATGATGATGATGATGGTGGTGGTGATGGTGATGGTTTAATGATGATGATGATGATGATGATGATGATGATGATGATGATGATGATGATGATGATGATGATGATACGAATGATGAGAATAATGGTGAAAATGATAGTGGTACTGATGATACTGATGATAATGATGATGGCGATAATGATGGAGATGATGATGATGACGTGATGATGATGATGATGATGATGATGGTGGAGATGATGATGATAGTATGGCACTCAGTACTGATGTGACACCACTTATCTGCTCAAGTTATTGAAGGGAGCCTGTCTTTACCAATATGTTATTGACCACATTTAGAAAAAAGAAAAGGTCCTCGAACCCATGTCAAGTTTTTGCACCCTTTTATACTCTACTCTGTTTGCCGATTAGCATGCACACTGGCATGCATTCTTCACCAACAACGTCTGGAAACTAACAGTCGACAAATAGAGATTTACCCAATGCCCACAATCAATTGTGTCAGCATAACCTTCCTGTTGAAGTGCAGCACATTGCTACGCACAAGTTTGGATAGCTAGCTGAATACGGATGAGAAAATTTCGCACGTTCAGCCGAGTGTCTACGCACCAAGAGAGGTTAACGACTGCCCTGACTACAAAGGGTAGTTTAACTGGCGAAAAATGTCACCGATGTAAAAGACACACATTTATCACAGAGTCGTGCCCAGGGCATTTCAGAGAAAGAGTCGCCCACGGTATTCCTCATCGCCGCAGTTCAGACGCAGCCCATCTCACTTCCAGATGAATTATCTTCAACCACCACGCTCTATTAATGTCTCACATGGGCCCTGCAGCTATTACTTATTTCCACATATGAGCCAAATATCACTGGAGTTCAAGTCTGGTCTAGGTAAGTTGACAGGGATTTGTTTTTGTTGTTGTTGTTTTTTCCCCCAATATACACTGAAGATTCTAATCCCCCCACAACAAGAGCAAACAATGAAACAAGACTACAAAGCTTTTATCCCCGCCCCCACTATGCAGACAGTCACTTGACTGTCACGTCTGTTTTCATGTTTGTTCTATTTAGCTGCCACCCTCCATTCTGGTATCAGTTGCTAGAGTTTAGTCCAAGGGTCAGTTACATTATTAAAAAAAAAAAAAAATCAAAAAAGAAAAAGAAGAAAATATGTCTTTATAAGCAAGGGAACTGAGGAGGAGGGGTGGGATTACGAGAAGTAGAAACTGGGGGGGGGGGGGGGGGGGGGCAAACTCTTACCTAAATATGGCGCGTTCTTGACTGCCCAGGCGTAAGCGAAGAAGCACTCCTCGAAGGCGCGGGGAAACGGTTGCTCCGGAGCCAGCGAGTAGTCAATGGAGACGATAGGCACTCCCAGGTCTTTGGCCCACGATCTTAGGTAGATCTGGAAGGACAGTGTGAGAGAGACAAAAAAAAAAATAGAGTGGGCGAGAGATGACAATATATAGATATACATTTTGTATATAAATGGATAGATAAATAGATAGGTAGGTAGATTAATAGATAGATAGGAAGATAAATAGATAGATAGATAGGTAGATAGACAGATAGATAGATAGGTAGATAAATAAAAAGATAGATAGACAGATAAATAATTAGGGAAAGATAAATGGGTAGACAGATGCATAAATAGATAGATAGGTAAGCAGATAGATATATAGAGAAATAGATAGATAGTAGGTAGATAATTAGATAGATAGATAGATAGATAGATAGATAGCTAGATAGATAGATACAGATAGAGGGGAGAGATAGGGTTATATGCAGCTAGAGACAGACAGACAAATATGAAAATAGAAAATGAACGGAAGGAGAGAAAGGGAGAAGGGGAAAGGGAGAGGGAGAAAAAGATAAAGATAAAGAAAGAATGAGAATAGGTGAGAGAGAGAAAGACATATTGATAGAGGGGGTAAGAAAGATAGGGAGAAGAGAAAGGACAAGGGAAAGAATGAAAAGAGGAGAGGAAGGGAGATAGAGAAGGGCAGACACACACAGACAAACATAAAAGAGAATGTATAGGGAAGAGGGAAGAAGGGAGAAAGGGAAGGAGAGAGGGAGAAAAGAGAGATAGACAGAAAAAGAAACAAATGAAAGAATGTGTGAGAAAGAGATAGGAAAAATAGATACATGGAAGAAAGAAAAAGGGAAAGAAAAGAGATGGAGGGAAGAAAGGGGAGAAAGAGGGACAGAGAAATTCAGAGAAATTGAAAGCAAAACAAAAAAGAAGATTAGAAGAGAGGGATAAACAGATGAAAGAAGGAAAAGAAAAGTAGATAGGAGAGGAAAGAAGGAGAGAGAGAAAGATAGAGGAGAAATTGCAGAGATGCAGAAAGTAATTGGGGTGTGACAAAAGAGGAAAAAGAGGGGTGAGAAAAAAATATTGAGAATGGGGTGGATGAAAGAGAGCTTGGGAGGAGGAGGAAGAAAGAGAAGAGCGGAGAAAGATACGGAGATTGAGAGAAGGAAGGAGTAATAGTGAAATAGGAAGGTAGGAAACGAGGGAGAAAGAAAAATAGAAGAAGATGGGAGAGAACAGGAATACAGGAGTAAAGATGTAACATGAAAACATAAAGCGCGCAAAGTTTCAAAGAATGTTCCCCATTTAGGTCAACCATCCCCCGAGGACCCGGTAGCCATGTTCTCTGGAAATGTTCTCCGGACACCCAAGGTCCCACTCGACGGTAGGTTAGGAGTGGGCATTTTACCACTTGAGAGCCATTAGCATGCTCCTCTTTCTGTTACTATGATATAACTGGGGGTCCTCTTACCCCTTGACAGAAATTAGCCTGTGGGTGGGAAGTGGGATGTGGAGTGTACTATCACTGAGCCTGATCAGAAGTCACTTTTAAGTAGCAATGGGTTAATTTCTGCTCTACAATCAATCCTCAACTCCCACTCCCTTTCCTAACTATGTTCCCTAACCACGGACACATATATTTGACATTTGTAGTAATGAAAAAGAAAAAAAGAAAACTGATATCATCTATTTATTGAACTGACAAGCTTGCACAAAGTCTTATATTTGTGTTCACAATGTATCATTGTTAACTGACCCATTTTTATGTGATACCACAATGAACCAACTTTCAGTACTTGTATTTTTTCTCCTTAAATCTTTTAATTCCACCATATTTTCATCGATCTACTACAAAATCATTTTACATTCTGTCAGTTTAATGCACTTGCTCAATGGATTCAATCTTGCCCGATAATCCAAGTACATGAGAAAGTAATGCAATAGGGCATGTAATCGCTATAATCGCATTTCACACAATGAAAAGCAGAAGTGCAATGACACCTCATACTTTGCTACAAATCATGTAAATCTTTTTTGGCTCTCTCTCTCTCTCTCTGCAAAATGCAAGGAAAAGTAACGATTGATAAAATGGGGGGGGGGGGGGAGGTAAGATGGAGAGGGAGAGGGGGGCAGGGGATGGGGGCAGGGAGAAGACCAGAGACAATACGATAGGCAAAGATAAGAAAGTGTCATGTTGACTTTGCCACAGGTGACAGAGACAAATGACGGCTCTATCTATTTCTCTCTCTCTCTCTCTTGCGGGCTTGGGCTCGAGCCCGGAGTCTGGCGGGATGCGGAAAATCAGGGTCAAGTATTCGCCGCGAAAGGGAGCCGCTCCAGGCATCGTCTCTATGTGTGCTGATGCATCGCCTCCCATGGTTTTCCCGTTTCACACGGCGATCTCCATACCCAGGGGAGGTCGTTCTCACTGGCCGCTGCACAGGTGAGCAAAGCTAAGAGACGAATTTTCGCATCATACCTTCTGCAAAACTTCTACTGAGAGCTAATAAAGTTAACACTTCTCTGTCCAAGTCTTGAGTTGTGTGGGGAAAAAAAAAAGAGAGGAAAGAAACACTTCCTTTAAAAAAAAAAGAATGCCACAGACAAGTTTTTAGACTCCGGACAATGACCAGTCAACCTGTCCTTACCGTTCCTGATATCTGTTCAGTTCTTTTGCAAACCTAGTCCCGAAAGAGCATGGAAAGTCCTCATCGGAAAGATTTTGCATGCAATGGTTTTTGTATCGAAAGAGAGAAAACAGCTCTAAACCACTACCTCACAACCTCAAAGAACCAAACTTTGACCAACATATGACAACCTGTCTCTGATAGAAACACCATTTATCATTGTAGCGGTGGTAACATTTAAAACATAGCTGAATTCTTCTGACTGACCGAGACTCGAGATGAAGATCACATGAATAAGGAAATACTTGTGTTACTGAATGTTTCAAAAATCGTGCTGTAACTTTCATGATATCCATGAACAAATGTCATCAGTGTAATCTATTAAATCAGTTTTTGAGATGGCTAACACAAATTTTGAAATAAAAGTTTAAGAATAGTTTATATAATTACTCAGTTTTTGACTCTCTTAATATAGCATTCAATGATCATTTTCTACCATAGTTTCATTTTTTATGCAACATCAGAGATACTAGTTTCATACTGGACAATGCAGTTCAAAAACATCAAAGTTAAAACATTGTTAAACAATGCCTACATAAAGATGCCATGGCAACAAGGACGGACAATCCAAACACATATCCAACTACAGTGACGTAAGAGCGAAAATACGAGAAGAGAAAGAAAATGAAGAAGAACATTCTGGCATGATCACCCAGTGACGCAATAGGAGGAAGGGTCTTCTTTTTGCCCCGAAGCATGGTTGAGGAGATTCAAGAACCTCTCCTTTTTTTTTCTTTTTTTTTTTTTTAAAGATGGAGTCATCATGTTATTCTGAATACACCTGCAGGCCACAAACATTGAGGCGCAGCAGGAGACGTGCTCATCGCAACGTTTGCGGGATTTGCTCCTTCCCGACGGCTCTCGCACAAAAGAGGTGCCGGGTAGAGAGAGATCAATCGTGCATCTCCACGGAGATGAGGGTGGGGCACCACGAAAGGTGACACCCCCTCGACCCTCGACTCCCCCCCCCCCCCCCCACAGCTCACTCTAAACGAAGAGGAAGCACCTTTTTGCACAACTGGAAGATACTCAAGTCTCGCGAGAAGTGGGACGCCAACGACGTTCCCACCGACTTTTATCTCTCTCTCGGCACGGGGCTGCATGATGAAATCGGCTCGCATTTCCTAGGCACCTGACTACACAGCTAAACAAGCAAAGGGGGCTGATCAAACGATGCTACATTCTTCGGAGATGGTCGAAGGAATTAATGAGAAAAAGAATCTACCTGCTCAGACAAAAAGGAAAAAAAAAAACATCTGTAAGAGGAGAAGACAGCTCAGACTATTTGCCAACAATCGAAGAGACTCAATCTACACCCCTGAATCACCATGACAACAGAGTGTACCTGAAAAAAAAATGTGGACTTTCCTCTCTGCCTGTACGGGATCAAGCCTCACGATTTGTCTCATCACAAAATCCCTCAACCTGTCGTCCGACTTTCGTGTCGAGACCCATCGCACACAAAACAGCTCTGCAAGCACCGAATACAGTGATCACAATAAAGTAACCAATGGGTATGACTCTATTACTGTATACGCTGTTATTTTTGTGAGAGTTTAATTTTCGCGAGTTGCAGTTGGATCGCGAATTTAACAACATGCGAAATTGTCTCCATGCGCTTTGTTAATAGAGCATTAACTTAAGCGTCGGTGTCGATTCGCGAAAACAACATCTCGTGAAAATGTCTATGACCTCGTCATTCGAGAAAATATCTGTACGCGAAAATAACGCGTATACGGTATATTGAGCAACTTTAGCCCCCAGGAAAACCTGAAACCCAAACGACAAGAACAAATAACCCAATAATTTGTGATTCACGAAACCAGCACATCTCCACGAAAGCAGTTTACTTAGCATGATAATGAAGCTACAAGAGCTTGCAGCTAAAGGTGGCATCTGTCTAACCAGAAAATCAAAACCGTGGTAAGTTAGTAGGCACCTTTTAACAATGTTTACAAAACAACAAATCTGAGGTGCATGAGCAAATATGCTATGTACTAATGTCTAGAATATTGTGTACAAATGAAGCTTTACAAATGCATGTAACAATGCAATGGGATGTGATCATCAAATGCTGCAAGAACGTTGGGGAGAAAAATCCCAGCATTATCAATTTGCCATACTAAAGTTTCCCCACAGACAATCTCATCAGGAAGTTTAAAAAAAAAGAAGCTCTATTAGCAGGGTGATATTTGATAACTTGACAGTGCTAACATGATTTGTTAGAGTCTAGTCGACGTAAGCGTTTCTATGGATTTATCCATTTGAAAATCATTACACAGCTACAGTGTAGCTAAGACTAAAGTTTAAACTTCACAATGTTACACAATGTTTTTTAAACAGTTATCCTGCCAGCTGCTCTGAGACACACTATTGATCATGCCAGATATTGGAAATCTCAGGACAAGAAATATGAAACCCGACTAAATGGCGCAATAATCCCTCTCCGAGTTAAAAAAATTCAGACGCGTCTGCCACAAACAAAAACACCATGCGAGCAGAAACAATTTAACGACTCTACCGGCCGCAGAAAGGTGAAAGACAGAAAGGAAGATATGCGCAAGAACAAAAGCAGAAAGCGGTAATCTGTCTTCCCAGAGACCGCAAATCCCAGCGATGAGGCAGAAGGCACCGAGATGGGGAGAAGTTCCTGGCGTTGCCACTTTAGCAGCCGTACGAAAGTCTGAGCAAAATCACTCATGTGAAAATCGTCTGATCGCAATGGATGATGGCGGAAAGGAAAGAAATATGGGATGAAGACTGCATACCGCAATCGATAGCAATTACAACCTGCTTCATTTGCAAACAGGAAAGGAAGCACAGGGCATTAATTTTAATCACTATTATAAAATTGAAGCCAGAGCAAGGAGAGAAAAAAAAAAAGGTGTTTGTGGAAACTTCGAGTGTGCATGCATCAAGGCCGCATAGATTTTTTAAAGCACTCAACATGATGTGATAAAAGGTTTTTAGCACTGTAACATTTCATAAAGCTAATTTCCTCTTGTAGAATTTCAGCTTGTCTAATCTCTTGGAATTACAAGACTGTCAGCATTGTAACATTTCATGAAGTCATTTCTTTCTTTTAAAATTTCATCCATTGCGAAATTGCAGAGAATTTTTACCAGATTAAAAAGGGAGACAGAGACTTGTCAAGGAAATCTACCTGGTATTTTGATAAACACTATTACACTATTAACACATTATGTCATCTGGTCTGGATTGTTGCTTAAATCATTTACAAATCAAATAAAGAACATAAAGAGTTAGAGAATAGTTGTCTTTCAAAGACACCTGAAGGGGGTGGGGGTGAAGGATGGAATAGATGAGTCAAATAGATCCATGACGAATAAAATGTTAGTAGGTGTCACGGCTTCAAAACCAAGGTTTAATCCTAAGAAGAAGTGCAATGGATTTACAGATAATCACACAGGGATACCAAACAGATGGTCTGTTCAGGGTGTGCTTTTTCTTTTCCTGAAGCGCAATATCTCTACGACAGGAAATGAGAATGGAAAACCGCATCAACGTCTGAGGCTCCGGCCGCCACGATACCAAGCCAGTATTAAGCCCCGGGAATCCTCCAAACAGATTCATCAAGAAATCAACACCAGAAATGGAAATACAAGTATAGGAATACAGAAGAGGAGAAAAAAAGAGAAGAAAGAATTGGATACACAGTATATGTAAGCGCATGTGTAAAAGTACAGGACAGTGGCCCCGCAGCTACTGCACGGACTTAACAGCAGACGATAAATTGGTGGGACATCCCCACTTGCTGGAAAACTCAGTGGCAAGTCGTAAATAATAGAGTGCCTGCAACAACGCGTATCGCGTTTCGGGGAAAAACCATGCGACTTTTCACGACGATTTCCATTAGAGGTCATTGCCTTCGTTTGGCCTCGGGATGTAGAATGTGGGAGGGGGAGTGATGGGCGGGGGTGGGGGGAGGGGGGAATTGGACAAGTGCCAGATAATCTGCGACATTAGAATTCAAACGTCATGTTTTGATGCAATGACCAGTCTATATAAAGAAATCTGACACCTTGTTTACCAGCGCATTTACTGCACTCTCTTGCCAACATGAAGATTGCCAAAATAGGAGGGTGTTGGGGTAGGGGGAATGGGTACGATGACAGCAAAATTTGTGCCCACGAAAACAGTCTGTGTCTAAAAAAAGGATCATTCTATCAAAACATGAAGGTAGCAGAAGTTCCAAAGGTAGTATTGAGGAACATGGTAGGTGGGATATCGAAGTCATAACTCTGAACATTCCCGACTTCGACTGGTCAAGTCACATTCTACTACTTTCTGAGCCCCTGAGCAAAGCATGACACTCTAGAATCTTGAAGAGAGAAAAAAAATGGCTGTCCGACAAGTTCCCGTGGGTCCCGAAACGTACCTCGTGTGATTTTGATGTGTGCGCCACGAAGCCACCTCCATGTATGTGTATGAGCAGACCCTTGGACATCGGGCTGGGCGGTTTCTTGGGCGGTTTCTTCGTGTTCCGCGAGTTCTTTCCGTTCTGTTGTGCCGTCTCCTCAGCCTCATTCAGCCAGCCCTGAGATGAGAAGACCCAAATGGGATGAAAAAGAAAAAAGAACCAAATTGTTAGCAACAACATCAAGTATATAATCTTCTTCTGCTACATCTACCTCAACAAAGGCAAATGTTTTCAAGAAAGTTAAAGTCTGTGGGCAACACAAAGACAAAATCTCAATTTTCACTCATAAAGAATAGTTGCAAGAGGAATCAACCAGTTTGAAAACAGTTTACTAACATGGTGATTGTATGATTCACACATATATTTTGATAGTGATACAGTACTCTTTCAGAATTTGAATGTCATAATTTGATTCCTCTAGAACATCATTATGTATCGTATGATTCACAAGAGATCTTAACAGCAATGAAATGATTTCTTTTCTAAACTTTGCCTCATGCTCGAATGTCATCATTTTAATCCATTAGATCGCCATTCCACAGCTCAGTTGCCATAGTTTCAACCATTCCTGTAATTGAGCCAACCACCACGCTGAACAGCGTCTGCGAAAAGACAATCACTTCGCGGCGATGAAAGAATCAGGGCAACTCCTCACTATCACCATGGCAACGGCACACGCCGCACCTGCGAACAGGCAAACACAGGCATCAGGCTCGCTCGATTGTAAATAAGAGCATATTGGAAGACATCATGACCCCTCCCTGGGGATGGCTGTGGATAGAATTCTAAACTTCTTGAGAAGCAGTTCGGATTGCTGACGTCCCTCGGTGCTCTTTGCCGGTGAGCCTGGCATGTGCCTAATCCTCAACTGAGCGAACAATCTAATCTCCCACTGAATTCATTTAGTCTCGTCTGTGACATATCTGTGTACAATGTCGATGGCATTCTGAGATCTCAGCCCTGGGAGGGTTAATATTCTCCATCATCCTGAGCCTGCAAAGTAATGTTTCCATGTCAAGATACGTGCAGAAAATAATAATGGCATACAATTACAAGAACTTTTTAATAGTGAAAACAATAACACCGTGATATAATTACAAGAACTATTTTTTGCATTTCTACTTATCCCATTGAGGACGAGTCCCGAGTATACTCGGGCAGGTGTCTATGGGAAATGCGTGTTGTAGCAAAATCAAACCGTCCTCAACGAGTTAAAAATAATCTCAGGGGAGGGGGTCAGTTTGAAAGCAAAAAAAAAAAGGAAAAAAATACTTCAAAGACTGTTCACCACATGCTAGAATGATTCACTTAATTTTTCTTTCATCATAGAAGAAATATAACTTTCTAGCTACACACATAAAGAAATCCCCATAAGCTTTCGGCGCAGCTGCAAATACATACAAGTCCCTTTCGTTAATCAGACCATGAGGGAAGCTACTGAATAATATCAAAACCAACAGATCACACTGCACAGAGTGTGTAGCAGATTGAGGTAATTCTCTCACAACGAGTGACTATTATGTCCCCCTGCTCAGCAAGCAATCTTCAAAACCTTGATGCAGGTCTCTGTTCACTGGAAGACACTCCCTTCTATAACAAACTCATTTGAAAGGTGGTGGAGCTTACTTGCTCGACCACAATTTTCCAGGAATTGGTGCATATTTCTAAGGGCGGAATCATCCATGTTTAACCATCCTATTTCTTTACCTTGCTGCTCAGCACTCACGACTGGTAGAGAAAAACAAGCTTCTAAAATTTGTTCATCATCAAATCCTAGTTCTAAGACATCCTTTCACCACAAACTCTCTCCTTCCGTTTCTCTTCTTTTTTCACTCTCTTCTATTTCTCTCCACATATATAACAATATCTACTTTTCTCTACACATTTTTAATAGCTGATTATCTCGATTCTGTCTATGTTGTTCACATATCACGTCGTGAAGATTAACACTGCCATCCTTTAGCACACCAAGTCAAAGAAACCACATTTGTTGGTTTGGTGCTGTATCATTTTTTCACTACATTCATTACTCAAATATCAAAGGTGTTCCATATCAAAGGAACAGAAACAAATTCTTTCCCTTCAGCCAAATGTTGCTCATAAGGAAATATACCATGATTTACTTTGGCTGCTGAATATTAAAGAGTCTCTTAGAATCTTCAGGTTCATAATTGATCCTGAAATCAGCAATACAATTAAGCAGATTAAGGTCTACTTGCTCTCTCTCTCTCTAAAAAAAAATTGCATGCTTGCAAAATTTCTAGCTTCAACCACTACTTTCTACTCTCCTTCAAGCATTAAGGCCCGAATTCACGAAGGTTGTTAAAATCTAGACCATGGTTTAAGTTCAAACCATCGGCTACAATATGCATGAAATATGCGAACCTATGGCATGCGAGCATCAACACTCTTTGTTACTGGACGTCTGTTGGCATACGCAATTGGTCAATCGTAGATATGCAGAAGAAATCTGCATAAACCACAGTCTAATCGTAAACCTCCTTTGTGAATTCGGGCCACTGAGTTTCCCAAATGAATGATGTCAAGAAAATCAATCAATTTGAGGATGTCGAGATGATGATTCCATTGGCAAAATTTCCCTGAAGCCTGATGGGTTACAGGTAATACTTAAATACAAATGCTGAAATTTCTGAAATACAAGAAGCCTCCAGGAAGCCCAAGTGTCCGGGAAGTGGACACTCGACTATCATCGTGTCATCAATTGCTCGTCAAACATATCTAGACGCAATGCCAGTCCCAAAAAAATTCCTGCACGGGATAGTCTTACAGGAAACGCGTACGTGAAGCAGGAAATGCAATTTCAGGTTCGCCGACGGCAAGTTTTGATGGGGCATGGCGACATCTCCGTTGCACACGTGAAAAGAAGAAATGCAATTTTAGGATGCTGCCGGCAAGTTTCGCCCGAGTGTAATGACATCTTGGTTGAAGACATTTTACACGGGTCTGTCGCGTCTTTCGTTCCTTTTTTAATTGCTTTGGATGAAAGTATCAATCTTGAATTCTAGGCGATGAAACCT
The DNA here is from genome assembly GCF_964275005.1 of Diadema setosum. Taxonomy (NCBI): domain Eukaryota; kingdom Metazoa; phylum Echinodermata; class Echinoidea; order Diadematoida; family Diadematidae; genus Diadema; species Diadema setosum. Next base: position 28,730,103 of record NC_092690.1, read on the forward strand.
CGTTCAATTTACAAATGGTATCTCATCAGTTTTGTAAAAGCTATACATCCTATGACGTACTGCAAGTCTCTTTGGAAAATGAGACAGCCACACCTTAATTCTCTTTTAATTTCTTCTAAATCCTGTTTTCTGGTGTTGGCAATTTTTATCCAATATTTGGAAGTCTATTTTGGGTCCTCAAATGATAAGACCCCCCCCCCCCAAAAAAAAAAAATAGAATAATATAATAATGATAATGATAATTATAATAAATAAATAAATATAATAATAAAAAATGCTGAACAGAAGACTATTTCCAATCCCATATCCATAACAGCAACTTAATGCTAGACAACAGAACTTGAAACTCAGCTGTGTAGATACATGTGTGTGTGTGTGCATGGATGAATAAATGAATGAATATGTGTATCTATGTGTGCGTTTGTGCATGGGCATGTCTGCATGTGTGTGTGTGTGTGCATGTGTGTGTGCACAGATGTAGTATGTGTGTGTATGCATGTCTGTTTGATTGTATGAATGTGTGTGCATGAATGTGTGTATGAAGACTATTAATGCAGAAAACATACCGTGTAAAATTCCATTTTCAAAGTTTTTACAGGAAGGTCATCCTCAAATACAGAAAAATCCAATCTTATCAATGATACTGCACTCATTACATAATAAAAATATTTTTGAAGATGTTATCAATATCATCACCTACACTGCATCCATTTCCTTTGTTTTTCAGCAGCTTCAATTTCAAACATCTCATAACGATAAAGGATGTATTGGTTTTTGCATTTAAGCTCTTTGTATGCATGTGTGTATGACTGTATGAATGTGTGTATGCATGTGTGTGTATAATATGTGAAGCCATATATCCACAGTAGATATCAAACTACTGTACAAGCTGAAATTTTCGCGTACAGATATTTTCGCGAATTGCTACTTGGAGGACATTTGCGCGTGTTGTTAAATTTGCGGTTGCGACGGTCTAACTAAACGTAACTATTTGCGCGTTGTTATTTTCGCGTGTTGTTACTTTCGCAGTTCATAGGCGATTCGCGAAATTCGCGAAAATAAAACCACCGCGAAAATTTCAGCTCGTACAGTACCAGTCTGTCTGTGTATAATGTTTATCTCCTCTTGATCAAAACATCGTGACTCAAATCATATCCACGCATCCATGTCCGGCGATATCGTCTGGAAATCTCTCTTCAGGCTAGTCGAGCTGTTTGACTACCGTCTGCCAAGCTCTCCATCTGTCTGTCTGTCAGTTGATCTGTTTGACCACTGTCTGCTTTCATTCCCGTCTGTCTGCCTGATGTTTGACGAGAGAGTGCAGGTGTTTCTGTCTCAGACACTGTATTTTGCTTCCATCTTGCATGACTGCAGACCTGTGGGAGATATTCTAAATGCATTTCTAAACTGTCTTTCTCTTTCACTCTCTCTTTCTCTTCTCTATCTCTCTCTCTCTCTCTCTTTCTCTCATCATTTTTTTCCTTTTTTCACACCAATTCTAACTCTTGTTCTCACTCTCTTCCTCTCTATACATTCATATATTCTCTATATATATATACACATATATATTCATATGTTCTCTTTCTCTCTCCCTCTCTCTCTCTCTATATATATGCATATATAAAATATATTCATATTTTCTCTTTCTATCTATGATAGATATATGCATATAGACATATTGTATATCCCTCTCTTTTTCTCTCCCTTTCTCTCACCATTTCTATCTCATGTTCTCACTCTTCTTCTAAAAGTATATCTCTCTATCTCTCTATCTTTCTCTCCCTTTCTCTTTTGGTCCCAGCCTTTCTATAACTTGCCCTGACACTCTCTCTCTATTTTTCTCCCTATTTTGCCGTCTCCTCCACATATAGCGTGTATCCATGATACTGATGAAGTGCTAACCACACATTAAGATGCAGTCCCATCCCTCAATGTCTCCATCCACCATCAAAACATCTTCTTCCCTCGCTTCCCCCATTGCTCAGTCCCCAAACGCCGGTGGATGTGCAAACACACAACACACCCCCACCACTCACCCAGACAGCTGGTGGCTTTAGGGGGGGAAGACAACCCAGACGGCGCTGTATACATGCTGCCATGGCAACCGCATCATTTGGCAAATCACGGCAGCAGCCAAACACACATCAGGCAGGAGGAGGATTCCTGGCTAATTTGGAAAGAGCCGTCAGAGGCACGTGCTAACTTTTGATTTGTCTGTCTGGCTAAAATTCTCTCATCTCTGTAATCATGTTCTCACCTACCTCATATGGAACTCCATGCCCCTCCCCCATATCCCCCCTCCCCCATATCCCCCCCATGCCCCCATCCTCCCCTCCCCCTCTTTTCTTTAATGAACTCAGAGGCAGCATCAGCCTATAAACAAGTTTCCTTTCCATCACTGTCTACTAAAATGGCGCCAATTCCACTGGCTATCTGCAGAGCAAACCGTGTTCCCACCGATTCTTGTGATGCATGGAGGACTTTAGGATTGACCTTTGCATGACCTTTCTTTCTATAAGAGGAGCTCACAGTTAACTGCACGCCATTTTCAATGTGTTTAAAAATGGTCCCACCCTTCTGTTCCGATCAAGCTGGTCATGATCTGACCTTGAGAAGACCAAAATATAAAGCATCATCATAGTCCTTTTATTAACAACACATATTACAACACTCTTTCCACACCTTTACTTATAATTATATATCTATATTGGTATGTATAAATACTTTGATGATAGAACTCAGAGGTTTTTTTTTAAAAATGCCATATCATTATGAAGTCTTACCTCGAGGCCCACGTCACAACAAGGAGAACGAGCTAATGTGAAATTTGATATTCACATCAAAACATTGAGCAATGATATGTTGTTGGTTTTGTTTTTGCTGTTTATTTGAGATTGCAATATCATAATTTATACCGATATTAGTAGCAAAGTCTAAGGGAAGTAAGACCTTTTTTTTTCACAATGTAAAACACCATGGATGATAAGAATTTGTTTTTCCAAATATTTCTGATACAGAGTAACCTCTGGTATTTGTAGACGGAACTGAGCAGACAACAGACATGTATGCCATGGAATTACATCATTTCAAACATGCGAATAAATCTCTGCAAGGCCATTCCACAACAGACCACAATATACTGATATGGATTTTAAAAGACTGATACATCTGTGATGTACAACAGCCACATTGAAATAATGACCCCATTACCTGCTGAATTCTCTGTCCCAACACTTTCTTTAATATCAATGTTTCATTTTTTAAAAAGTGCACAACTTTAACTCACTTTGACTTTCTGTGATTTAATTGTACCTATCAAGGCCAGCCTGAGCACATTAATTCCCTTCAAATAATTCTGAAACAGAAACAAATACACACAGACACACATACACACACGCACACACTTCTAGACATTCTACAAAGTACAAATATGTACAGCCATATGTCTTTAAATTCATAACATCCCCTCAAGAGAACGACCACATAAAAACGCATTGATGGGACTAAGCAACATCCTCCAATTTTAGACACTGCAGCTATGGAAAATAATCAGATAATCATGATATTCTCCAGAGTATCTGTATTCACTGAAGTGGAAGGGGAAATGGGTTTTGAACAGTAATAGTCTCCAGCCGTAATTTCATCAGAGAATTTTTCAGTCTCACTTGAAAGGGATTTAATCACGCAACTGCACATAATCTTTCAACAATACCAAATAACACTGACAGAGCACATGTACATGTACTGCAAATAGCACGTACAGGTGCATTGAAGCACAATGAAGTACATTGTATAGGGAATGGCACGGAATTTCAATCTAATTTTTCTTATTCAATATCCATGTTTCTTCCGCACTTTGGATTCAATTCAGTCTATTCTGATCGATTTGAATTATTTATGCATCAGCGATTAAAAAGTAGAAATCATCAAAAGCTGCTGCACCAGTGTAACAGAACTAATGTTTTCTGCATGTACATGTAGTCCCTTGTATGCATATCTGTGTGTGGGTGGATGTGTGCGTAGCCTGCCCACACATTCAGTCTTCTGCACACAGTATCAAATATGAGTGGCTAGCTATTTTCTTTTTACCTTGAACACAATTAACTCAGATGGACGGATACATTCACGGCAGCATCTACTCATCCTGATTAGACTGAGCCGCATGTAATCTGCATTAGTTCTATGGCCATGTGTGGAACATGACAATAAGACCACTTAACGCCTAAGTAATGCACGCACATCAATCATCAAATATGGAGCTGGCAACATTCATCAATTCGAGACTGACAGTACCCACCGAGGGCGCCATGCAAGGGTGTCATCACTGGCGCCACCCTGGGAATTGGAAGGAACTGATATCACAGAAGGTGCAGTTAATCGACAATATTAGCTACCAATCACTGTCCCATTTGAGCAAATTCACGCTGTACAGTTTCATAAAAACCTAGAGAAGCACTCTGAGCGCGCAGACCTCCACCAAGCAGCTCATTTCCACTATTAATCTTACTATCCAGATGAGATCAGTGATTTCCACTCATACGTACACATGCTGAAAATCACCCTATTTCTCAATGTAGACACCCTTTGGTCCGAATTCAAGAAGGTGGTACAATTAAAACCATGGTTTAAACCATGTTTTATGCAAATTTCTTTTGCGTAAATAGGATTGACAGATTGAGTACGCCAACAGACGTCCAGTAGCAAACGCGCATTGATATGCGCATGTCAAAGGTACGCCTATTTCATGCTAATTTCAGACCATGGTACAAATTTTGTACCATGGTCTCGGTTTAAACCACCTTCGCGAATTCGGGCCCTTTTGTTACGTCATCAGCTAACATTGAACCAATTCTTGACTGTAATGAAGAAAGGAATTGCAGATATGCACAGGCTTTTAAGCAACAGGAGTATGCAATTTTTTCTCTCTTTCCGTGAGCATCATACAAGGGCAAATACGGCATCATGTTCTTAAACAATTTCTCCTTCATCTTATACCAATCACCTTGAATGCTTTCAACCTTTGTAAGTAGCAAATTACTTACGAAAATCACTGAATGCGTGTGTTTAGATCATGTATAGCTTAGGACTGGGCACCCACAAGCATGTATGTTATATGCAGTCCATCATAATCAAAGTGCCACTGATGTAGTTTTTTTCTCATATTTACACACATCACTGTGAGCATCAAATAGGGCTACTGCAAAGTGCACGTCGTTTTTTCGATTTCCACAAGTTCTGATTGACAGGTCTGATTTGAATCACATGCAGAAGTCTAGTTATGAAAGGTTTGTGATTTTATATGGCTGGTCATAAAAAAAAGGGGAAAAAAGAAAATTGTTCAGACACCCGAGGTTTGAATGTCATCCACACTTCAAGCAGGTGAGAAAGGACTCAATTTATCCCGTCGTTTCCTCAAGATTAGTTTGATTGACCACAATCTAATGGACTTTTATTACCTGGCACATTGCCAAAAGCAAGCCGAGCGCACTGCATCATGGGAGAACAGAGAGAACGCTGATCAATGGCACAGATGGAGACTCCAACCCACATGTCTTTACGCACTGCCGAGTCAGTCGAAAAGCATGTCAAGTTCGCATATTCTGCTCAAATGCACAAACCAGCTGAAACCCATCGGTAAATCACCAAATTCCAAAGTACAACGAAAACGTTTTTCGCGACTCCATTCCTGTCATAGGTAGCTTGCATCGTATGTGGTGACTGACTTGTTTTGTACTGGATCTATGAGTAAATTATCAGTTTCTGTAACTGTTTTGCGTGCAAAAGTCATGCCTCTACAATTATGTAGCTACTGGAAACAATCTTAGATTGAACAGTCATACAATTTACATCAAAGCAAAGCTTGGCATTTCTCTACAACTTTGCTCACAACATGTCAACGGTAACAAAAATCTGTAAAATTTACATTGATTTCAAAGAGAGAATGTTTTCCCAAAGCATGTTTATATTGCTGTCTTAGAATAATGTGGCACACAGGGGGTTTACACCATGGCATATAAAGAGTTAAAAGGGAGATTCTTCCGCCTGAATACCTTACACGTAGCAAACTGGAATCTCTGATCGTGCAAACATGCGCACAATACTATGTGGGCGTAGCGCACATCGTGACTAAGACGCGTGATGTTGTGGCCATGATCTGGGACCTGCTCACAACGTATATCAAGGGCTATGCATGCTCTGGGTTGTAATCTATGTTCCTTGGTGCTATCTTAGCCTTATTTAAAAACAACAACAACAACAAACAAACAGATAATGACCAAACCATTGAATCCGGTATGTGCCTGACTGTTTGCAAGGACCCTGATCATCAAGGTGCCTGAGCTGTGACCCTCTCTTACACTAGACCTCCCTTATTATGTCCTTTCAAAGACACACCTACAACATTTTGCTGCTCCCAAAATATTCATTCTTAGACAGAGCAGCAGGATGACCCAAAATATTACTCCAGTTGTGGTCAAATTGGAGCCTCTCAAAGTCAAGACAGGCAGGCTTCCGACTCTAGTCACCTCACCACACAGAAAGAAGCTCTCATGCTGTCCACAATCGATTTCTGCGGTAACGTGATGTCGAGGTTTATCACCGAGAAATCTGAACAATACCTGAATCACTTGTCAGCTAAAAACAGAACACCCATCTTATACAAATGTACAGGGGATGGACTGCTCTCTGCATAATTATCAAACAATGCAATACACCATTTCATCTGATCTTTGTGGTTGTTGCAAAGGACAAAATAGTGAGTTTCTCTTTCTTCTTTGACCCATACTGTCGACCACAAAGGGATCTATCCAAAAACATAAAACAAATCCCTCCACAAAAATCCTTTTCATTATATAGCAGTATTGATTTCAATCTACTGTGTTTGTGGTAATAGTGGCGTGACCATATCTGCAACAGGCAACCACACTCATTTTTCTCAGGCTGCGGCTGATGGCCTGCATCGAGTCATCAGCTGCATCATTCCAGACCTCATCATCAGGAGACAGCCTGGCTGGATATGGTAACCATGGAAACCATGCTCACTGATCAGTGATGACACTATCACCGTATGTTCTTTGGCAAAAAATGTGGTATCATTCGCAAATTTGATGATGATTGCTTGCGTGACACCAAATCTCTAGTTTCTGCCATCACCTTTTGGTATTTGATGACAAAAGGGGTATGACAAACGAACGTGTGCGTCATCAGAAGTTCCACAATGAACGGCAAGGACGCAGAGCAATTAATTCTGAGCAAAAACTCTGCAGCAATTATTGCAGAGTCGGTAAGGATTGTCGTCACACAATTCAACTGCACTCCTATGCCATGCCTTCTTCTCTCTTCTCTTGGTATATTGTGTTTTCACAGTATACCAAGTCATCATAATTCATCAACGGGAACAGCCTCCAAAGGGCAGCGAACAATGCTTTGCGCTGCCCTGGAATCATCCGATTGCTAGAATCATTGTTAACTCCACTTTCACTTCCAATTAGTATCTTCAATTTTTTGTTGTTTTTGTCCCCTTGAAGGTCTACCAGTTTATGAAGGAGTGGCAAGATTTTGTGAATGAATAAAGTTTGATTCAAGAGCTGTGCATATAACAAATCAGACTTCCGGTCTCACTGAGAATAAATTAGTTAAATTTAAGAGTTGCGCATAAATAAACTAATAAGACTTCCTGTTAAGAGTTTGCATTTAAACATTTCATGAGATAGACAAAAAAAAAGCACTCTCTGACTTGGTCTGTTCTACTTCTTGAGCACATCCTGAAACGATGCAGGCAAAATAACCAAACTTAACGAAGCAAACAAACAAATGGATTGGAAAGAAATCGCTTGCTTCCCACACTCACCTGTCCCTCCCGCTCCACGAAGCAGAGGAGCCGGATCTGGACGGGGGCGGGGCCGGTGTGGGCGCAGGGCGGGGTGATGGTGGCCGTCTCCCCTTCCCCCTCGCTGCGCTCCATCTCAAAGTTGTGCGGCTGGATCTGGATGAGTTTGTTGACGGCCACAGAGCCCGCCATCAGGTTGCACATCTCCTGAGATGAGAAAGAGCAGGAAAAAAAAAAGAGGATGATGAGATGAAGGCTGAATGTAAAACAAGAACAATGACCAGACACTCAAATACTTTATACGCCGAATATTTTGCGAGGTTTTTATTTTCGCGAATTTCACGAGTCAGGTGCTATTCGCAAAATTAAAGGCACGCAAAAATAATGACACTGATCCTGATATGAATGTGACACACACACATACATTTCTCCATTCAGTACAGCACTCCGCAATCGCGTATTTAACCACTTGCGAAATAGTAGGGAAGTTCCGATTCGCGAAAATTTAGACTCGCTAAATATATGGCGTGTACAGTAGATAAGACAACAACACAGAGAGGACAACAAACATTATAGAGAAATTTTCAGGGTGGTAAAGGTATCTACAAAGTGAAAAAAGCAGGAAAGCACATAGATACAGACATTGTACGCAAAGGTTAACCCATACATGGAGAAAGCAAGAAATAGACAGAATGGAAAATAGCTGGACTGATAAACGTAGATCTGGATACATTTACCTACAATTGTGTACATCTATACTGTGGTAAGCACAGATCATGTGCACATACATGTACACACAAACACATACATTTATACATACATGACCATCATTTTCAAAACTTAATGCACTAGCCCTTTTCTTCTACCTGCTCAAAAAATACATCAAAAAAAAAAAGAGCAAATAACGAAAAAGTAACTTAATACTTCTGCATGTTGAGTACACAGATGTATCAAAATACACAAACTCCTTGGCTCACACAGAAAAAGAAACATCCTTGGGGCGCTTAAGGCCAACAGCACAAAAACAAGTGAAAATAAGGCAACAAAAGAGACTTTAGCTATCAGCTAGGGATCAAGGTCAAGCTAGAAACTTGAGTTCTATGAGCATCAAAACATCTCTAGGGAGCAACGGGGTGGCTACCAGGAAGAAACTCCACCCCCCCCCCCCCCCCCCCACTGAGGGACCCACTTCACATCACTCGGAATCGCACCCCCTCTCGCATCGCTGCATCAGAGTCATCCCAAAAACCGTCTTCTCTGGGGTCTAGAGACATCATCAACGACCTCCTCACAACATCTAGACCTCCACTTCAAGAAGCTGAGCAGCATCAACTACAGATCGAGGGGAAAACTTTAAACCTTCTGTGCAGCACTGCATCAACTTTACAGTTACTGGTGTGACTACTTATTGCTGAATTCAAGCATGACTTTTCAGGGCCTGGATAAAGAAGATCAGTTTATCACTTTCACTTTTAATAGTATTCCTTCTCTTCTTCATATCCCCTTCCAACACAAACTATCATGCTACCCATTTTGTTTGTTTGGTTTATTTTTTTCTTATTCTTTGCTGAGTCTTATCTTTCAAGCATCAACACACTGTGTGATCTATCTTAACCCATTGAGAACAGACTGATTTTGCTACAAAACCCATTTCCCATAGACACTTGCCTGAGTATACTCGGGACTTGTTTTCAACGAGTCACGTACTGTCAAACTAGAAAGATTCCTAGCATGAAACTTTCACAAATTAGAGCTGATGGACTTTCTCACGGCATGAAACTTTCGCAAATCACCACTGGCATTAAATGCACTGTGTAGACAGAGCCTTTCACCTGTATTTTACTTCTGCGAATCTTGGTTCCCCGCAAAATTTGCAAAAGTTTCATATAAGAGAAAACTTCTTGTTTGATAGTACTGCTATTCTTCCAACTAAAATTTTTGCCATCTACCCAACCACAATATCTGTTCTTTTAGATACTAGACACACACACACACACAAGTACAAACACACAAACACATAACTACACATTATACTATAGATTATACAAACATGTATTATCCAAACATATTCAATTGTTTCCTAGAAATTTATTCATCCTTCCAGGTATTTGTAATGAACAAGCACTAACATTATTCATTTATCAAATTTGTATGATTCTTGAAAAGCAAAATTTGTATCACAGAAATAGTTACACTGCCATAAGACACCAGCCATGCTTTGTTTCTTTGATTAATCAATCCTGTTATTTACATCTAAGAAAAAGGTTTTTTCTTTAGATTCATTTCATTCATTCATTCATTCATTCATTCATTCAATTTTCCATTTCCAACAGAAACCTAGTAATAATAATAAAGGATCGGTTTACGAAATATTAGAAGTACACAGAAATGCTGGAAATGGGGAGGAATGCTAAAAAGCAGTGCTTGTTAGAGTGCATTCCCCCACATGTAATACAACAAATTATATGATTGATAGACTGATATACATAAAAAGTGGAAAAACAAGAGAAACTACGATACGGAGACCTATTACTATCTAACTAACCTAATCAACCTAACTACCTATAAAGATGAAGCTTTGGCTCTTGAGATAATTGGAATCAATAATACCTTCTCCTTCATTATTTGTCTTCCCAAACTTGTCCGAACTCACATAAAACCTCTACATTCACACACACAGTCTCTCTTGACCTCCCCCCCCCCCCCATCCCCCCATCCCCCCCCCCCCCCCACACACACACACACTCAAACACTAAAACATAAAGATTTTGTTGGCTCATTGGTTTTGCTTATGGCGAGTACAACGTGTACTTCAATTTGAAGTAAAAAGCAAAGCAATCAAGCCGTGACAGTCGCTGGACCTACATCAAATTCATCCAGACAGGCGTATGAAATGGGCCGATCAATTCTGCGCCTCGCTGCATCTTCCTGGACGCCATGCACTTTACATCCAGTGATTGTTTCAGTGAGGCAACCAAAACACAAATTTTTTTTTTCTCTCTCTCTATCTTTGTAATGTGTATCTTTCTATCTATGTACATGTCATTTTTCTTCACCTTTTTCACATCTTATTTTTTATCTAATCTATCCCTCTATTCATCTATCATCTATGTATCTTTTTATCTATCTTTCTCTCATTCTTTCTTTGTAAGTATATCTTTTTCTCTCTCTCTCTCCATATATATATGTCATCTTTCTTCCCTTTTTCATATCTTTCTTTCTTGCTTTCTTCCAATCTATCTCCCTATTCATCTATCATCTGCGTATCTTTTTATCTATCTATCTATACCTCTATCTATCCTTCTTTCACTCTTTGTAAGTATATCACTCTCTATATATATCTATTCATATGTGTAAATATATGTTGTGTTCTTCCTTTTTTAATATTTCTTTCTTACAATCTATCCCTATATATCAATCTCTCTCTTCTTTATACATCTTCTTATGTCTTAATTTCTTTATATATATCCTGTTTCTCTTTTTTCTATTATTTGTTACTATCTCTTCCCATGTCTCTCTTTGAGCATCAATTTCTCCCTCTCTTTCTTCTATTTCTGTACCCCTCCATTTTCTCTATCTGTGATATATCTAGATATCTCCTTCTTTTTGAATATTTCCCTCTTTCTTATACCTCTCTTTATCCGTCCTTCTCTCCTGTTCATCTATATATTCATCTGTTCATATCTTTCCTCCTGCTCTCTCTCCCTCCCTCTCTTTCTATGCGTCTCTACTGGCCTCTCCAATCTCTCATTCTGTCTCTTTCTCTCTCTCTCTCTCTCTCTCTCTGTATATATATATATATATATATATATATATATATATATATATATATATATATATATATATATATATATATTAATATATATCATTTATATATTCCTTCACTACAATCTTTCGCTTTTCCTCTCTCGTTGGTTCCCCCCCCCCCTATTCTTTTTTTTTTTACTTTCTGGAGATTTCCCTTCCCATTATATTTTCACCAAAGTGAGGGAAACTGAGATTCTTCACATTTAAATGAATCTGGACAAGCACGCCACCGCTTCGCTCGGTTCATCGCTCGCTCAGTGTAAGAAGCTCGTCTGGGAGCTTGATAAATACTATCCCTTTTCATCAACTGCTGTAGTATCACATTTCAAATTAAGGAGAAGACTTGAAGAAGAAAAAAATAACACAGAAAGACAGGGATTCTTCCAATAACCTCACAGAAATATAACTCCATGATATCTTACTCAAGACTTTTCAATGCGTCGAGTATGATCACATCATTGTACAATCTTGTTTAATCCATTAAGTTCCTATCAAACGAGTTTGTGATTAAATCAAAACAGAATTCATGAGAGAACTGTCTCTTTGGTTTAGTGAGGGGTTTTTCGTTTCGATCATATAATGTATATTTCACCAGACTGAAAGGTGGAATCTCAAATACTAAAGCCAGGACAATAAAACATACTAAAAAAAAGTCTTGCCCTAGTAAACCAAGTCTTGTCTAATTTGATTGGTTCCCACTGTCATGTGATGCATTATTCACACACCACGATTTGCCGTTGGTAGCTGATTGTGAATTTTTGTTCATGTCCATGACAATTTGTGTCATGATTGAAATCGTGGTCTCAGTCACAGAGTAACCATTGTGATCATATCAGATCTTATCAGATCTTGAGGTTAGTCGTGGCAATTGCATTGATCACAGAAAATTTTTGAACTGCCCAAAACTTTTCTACTATCATTGCAATCACTATGACTGACCTCAAGATCTGATACAATCACCATGATTACTTCAACGATTTCATCAGTGACACAGATTGTGATAGACACAAACAATGATTTGAAAAGAAGAGGTTTTCATTAACTGTTTAAAAAAGAACAGCAGACTAAAAATCTGCCATAAATCTTATATCTAAGACCTCACAGTTGAAGAAGAAATCTTATAATCATCTGAAAGTAAATTTCTGCTGGCAAATAACAAAACTGTATTTTTGGGTGTTTAGAGGTGACACGAGAAATAATTGAAGGAAACATTCAGAGTTCATTTTGCTCATGAAAGAAAAAAAAATGAAATAGGAATTCCAATCATAGTGCATGAAAACCTTGAATAAAGATAGAAATGTACTTTCATTGTATTTCTATTGAAAACCTCTTCTGGAAACTGATCATTTGTGGCCTTAATTGATAATGACCCCAACCTTGATATCTTCTGGTGCTGGTAAACATCAGTAAAATATGGCATTTAATGTGGAGAACTGACTTTGAAAGGCAAAAAAGCGTGCAGAAAAAAAAAAGACAACGAAAAGAGGATTTCACTAAGCTCTCCTTCTTAACCCACTGAAGACTACAAGTCCTGAGTATACTCAGGCAGGTGTCTATGGGAAACGTGTCAAAGCAGAATCAGACCATCCTCAACGGGTTAAAGAAACAAGGCTCAGCAGCTCGCGGCTGCTAACTCTAACATTCTCCCCTTCCTCCCCCGCGATGCAAGGCTGTAATCTCTCAGATGGGGCGGCGAAATATCGCCCACGAGACGCTGGGAGAAATCAGTGTGTAAATCACGCAAAATCCCCCATTTGCAACCCCCCTCGGACGGCCCGACACTTGCCATGGCATTCTGGCAATATACTCTGCCCCCCCCCCCCCCCCACCCACCCCTGGAGGCTCTGTTTAGCCAGGCGTGATGTTCACAGTCTCTCACGTTCGGGGCGTCATCGATGCGCAACAAAATGACAAAAATCGCTTCTTCTTGGGGGAAAGGCATTTCAATATTTCATAAACACTCAAGATCATATCATATTTCAAACATGCGGCAGAGAGATTTACAGTTTTTTTCGTCAGTCTCGCTGTCGCCTCCCTCGTCGCAAAGCCTTCAGGGTATCATTGCGTTACTTTGAGTCTGCTCGAGATGAAATACATAATGTAATTACACGCTAGTCACTTTCAGAGAGATTCTCAGGACTTTGCCGACATGTGGAAGAAATTTTGCAATATTCCATCTCTTGAAGATTAAGTGAACAACTGGGGGAAAAAAGCATTATCACGTTCCAGTTCCTCGGATAAAAGAAAAATATTACAGCTATAAAGAATTTTCAAGGAACAAATTAGTAGTTATTCTTATATCCATGCATTGTTCGTGTCACCCTGTGACAAAGATGTGAAGTGATTTAATGAGAAACAAACAAAAAAAATGTGGACAGGAAATGAGGAATGGTATGGTGCTGAATGAAACTTGCTCGGGAGCCTAGTGGTATAGTGGATTCTTGCACATTCTCACACGGAAGATTCACAGGTCAAAGCTAGTCAGGTGCTCACATACTGAGAAAAGATGTTTTCTACACTTTGAACAGCCCTCTTGACCATAAACACCTGCTCACACATACCTGGGACTACTTTATAAGTGAAAATTTTTGCAGTGGTGAAATTTTCGCGCATTTTGCGCTACCAGAAACTAGCACGAAAATATAAGCACGCAAATATTTTTGCTTGCCATATGTTCCAGTAGTTGATTGTTTTGATTCCGCGTAATTAACAACACGTGAAACTCTTCTTTCCCGGCCGAGCGTGAAAATATTCACTTTTACAGTAACAGGATAGACACAAAGTGGTGAAGAAATGTCACTCTCTGTAAATGATACCCGAGATAATTTCGCTTGTATTTCCATCAATTTCCATGAATCTGCAGCAAACATTACCAAATACAATTTCAAATCTATACTACTCGATGTTGTGTAACATCAGAGCTCTAGGCTTTATGGGAAGAATGAACCACGTCTTTTTGTACAAGTACACACATTTTGCTCATTGATGAGAAAAAACTTTTGTCACTTGCTTCCTTTTGCCACTGTAGGGCAGTGCATCGATCTCAGCTTTCAACTTTTCTACGATTTTGGTTCATATCCTTCTCCGCTTGGCACTTCTGCTGACAGGCTTTCTTTGCTGACAGGCAATGATAGTTTGACAGCCCTGATTGTCAGTGAATGGGGGGCTTGTCTTTTCATTAATCTTAATCATATTATGGCAGCGTGCATGACGGACTGTTGTTATTGTTTCAACTGAGCAACTTTCTCTCTCGTTACGGATGAGTTTTGACCAGATGAATCGAAATACAAACAAATGTGGCAGGTTAGGGCATGGTGCCTGGGCATATGGGAACTTCAAAATACATCTACACCCTCCCCCTCCCCCAATACACACACAGACACAGACTCATACACACACTCTCTCACACAAATGTTCTGAGGAAGGGAATACAGACAGGTATTACTGTAAAACACAATATTTTTGTGGCACAAAATTTTCGCGAATTGGAGCCGACAGCTTTTTCCACGGGATGAAATTTTTGTGAGTTGCTCTAACATTAAATGCATAAAGTGTAGACAAGAACTTTTGCATGTATATTAATTTCACAAATCTTGGCTCTCACAAAATTTGCGAAATTAAAATGCATGCATCCAGGGTAGCCTCTTCGGTGTCAACACTGTTCTACCAAAGGGCCCTGCTATATGGTATAAAGGATTAAAGGACAAGTTCACCTTCATTAACATAAGGATTGAGAAAATGTAGCAATATTAGTAGAAAACATCATTGAAAGTTTGAGGAAAATCGGACAATCCGTTCGAAAGTTATGAATTTTTGAAGTTTTTGTGCAGTCACTGCTGGATGAGAAGACTACTGCAGTGTATGATGTCGCATGCGTACAACAATATAAGGAAAATATAAAGAGAATTTCACAAAATTTCACCTTTTGAAGAAAGTACACATTCCCTTCCCTTGACTCGTTACTGGCATATGTTATGGGTAATACTATTCCCATTGCCTTTAGAAAGAGGCAAGTTAAGTGCAGTTTCAACACAAAAATGTTAAAAATTCATAACTTTTGCATCGATTGTCCAATTTTCCTCAAACTTTCACTGATGTGTTCTACTAATTTTGTTGCATTCTCTCAATCCTTATGTTATGAAGGTGAACTTGTCCTTTAAACTGGCAGATATCACATAGCAAAAGAAAGAATGCAAGTCTGACTTACTGCGATGACATCGCCCTCCGTGATGGACCAGAACGCCTTGCAGAAGCGGATGTCCGACTTGTTGGTGATGTCCAGGATCTGCTTCCCCCGGGCCTCTGGGTTCGTTAGGTACCTGCCGCTAGGAAAGGGAAACATTAAGCACCAGAAAGTGGTGCACTTGACACAGTGTGTGTGTGGTGATGTTGGCGTGTTAGTGTTAGTGTTGGGTGTTAGGTGTCTGGGGGTTAGGTGTTATAGCATTAAGCACCAGAAAGTGGTGCACTTGACAAAAATGTGTGCATGGTAGGGATGGTGGCGTGTTAGTGTCAGTTGTTTGGGGGTTAGGTGTTAGCATTTGTACCAAAAAGTGGTGCACTTGACATAGTGTGTGGAGATGTCAGTGTGACAGTGTTGGGTGTTTGGTGTTTGGGTGTTCAGTATTACATGTCAGGCAAGATTCGACATTAGCAGTGGCCTGGGGCCACTAGATATTGATGTTGGGCCACCAAATTTTCTAGAAGGTTTTTTTTTTTTTTTTGTGGTCCAATCAGGAAGCTAAAATTCATAATGAATTTTTATATTTCCCCTTATTTTGGGCCATCAAAATTTTAGATTCAAATATTTCAGTGGCCCGAGAGGGCATCTAGAGAAAAAAAAAAAAGTTACTGTAAAGCCGCATTTAGGTGCTACATTTGTGTTCATGGTGCAGACCAATTGGGTATGAGGCAATGATGTAATAGTGCAGTTTAATGACTAATTGCAAGGATTAGTGTTTTAACACTTCAATGAAGTGCATGGTGTGAATATGATTTTCATCCTTCTGTACTTTGTACCTGATTTTCATTAATAAAAAGATCAAGGAAAAAGTTGTATCAATTACTTATCAAAATTTCCTCGTCTCTGAATTCTGATGTGATGTGATCAGTGGTGTTGAGTGTATCAGTCTTTTCATGACACTGTTCACAAGAGTGCAGAAGCATTTGATAGGAATGTATGCAAAGAAGCAGAACACACAACAATTTGTTAGTTTACATTTTATTGATTATTGCAAGTATTATGTCTAATGATTTTATAGGATCTTAAAACTTTTTTCAATCAAGGAAGATGAGGTATGTTATGACTACATACTACAACAAATTTCAGGAAAATATTTCACTAATTTATTTTCTGTTTGAGAGGCAGAAAGGTACTGATTCTATGATTCTAGGCAGAAGGGTACCGAGTCTACGGAGTTAATGCTTTCTGCATCTCAGCTGATGGTACATGTATAGTAACAACACACAAAGATACAGACAAAGGATTGGGTATATCTCACAAGAAGAAGATCTGTATTTCACACTGACTTCTAAACAGTTTTACCTTTTAACTATGAATTTGTGGTACAGTGTACCTGTTGCATGAAACCTTTCACCGGGAAAAAACTCTGGCAAGAACTCAAACCTCAGCTTAAAAATTGCCAGAGTTTTCTCCGGTAAAAAGTTTTACACAACATGCCCCTGACGTGTATCGGAGCAGACATCTATGGCAAACTATCTTTGTGGATGTCTGTAGAGTAAAATTTGTGCATGTGTGTGTGTATGATATTTGGTGCTATATGACTATCGCCAGCACTACTACATCTCTCAGCAGGACAATGTAAAAGAAATAAGAGAAATCAACACTCTACCAATAGTTTCTTTTCATTTCTCATTTTATTTTATTCTATTTTTTTTTTTTTTGAGTGGGGGAAGTAGAAAATAATGACTGTGTCTTATATTCCATAACTGTTTGAAACAGATATCATGGATACTTTGTCAATTTGCAGCCAAAGTACACTTTTGGGAAAACCACCTGACCTGATTATCCCTCATTATTAAGCATAATGACCCAATTCACAAAACTTCCTCGAACTCATTGTATGATCACTCGATGAGAGATAAAGTTTGGATGAGGAAATTGCTTTGAGGAAAACTATTTTTGACAAATCTCTCTCTTCATGTAGGATTTTCCATTCAAACAAAAATAAGCTCATGAAATCCCCATGTTCTTGTAAAAATGTCTCTGTATTGGTTTCTACAGTAGATGTTCCTGATATTTTTTCCTTTTACCCTGTTCCATAGTGAATTCTGAAATCCCTATAGACATAATACACAGGCCACCAGGTTCCCGTATGGAATGGGCTAATTTTTGCTTCTATATTCAAAACTGTGGTCATTTGAGCATGAGGCCCTTCTAATCAACCATTCATAACAAAATGCATATATGGATTTTGAATGGCAAAATTTATCAGCATTGAATGTATCATGGCATCAATATCAATCAATATATTTCAAATGTCCTCAAGCACAGTGTATGAAGAATGCTGTAAACACAGTACATTTTGAAGTGTTTTTTCCCCTCTATTTTTCATGAGAACTTCAGGAGTTGTCCGACATTCATAAAATGAAAGACCCACATTAAATATTGCCCCATCCCTTCTCCATAACACAAACAATGCTCTTTATATTGCCTCCAGAATGGAATATTCCCAACTCCCCTCATGTGGAAAAATAGATACTGTTTCCAATTCTGCTGCTGCAGTTATTGATCGCAAGGTTGACCACTCATAAAATTGTCATGCAAGTCCCACTTTGCGACATATCATACTTGCAAAATACATAGTGTATACAGTACAACACTCTCTAAATCATGGCTTTGCTTGTTTTGTAATATTAGCAGCCCCTGCTTCTTGACACAGAATTCTTTGCCTGTAGAATAGGCTAACAAATTGCGATGAGCAACTCACCAAAAAAAAAAAAAACAGAAAGATAATTCCGACTGTATTGTAGTAAACACACACTTAACTGTGGTATATAATTTATAAATATGATATTATGCAATTATTATATATGCCATAATATATAAGAGGGAGAGAGATACCAATAACGCCCAAACAATAATCAGAAAGCATACCAGACTGAGCATTCCTTTTCAAGACACAAGATGCTTTTACAAGATAATTCAATATTACAGGATTATATATAATTTTTAATTGAATAATATCAGTCAGCAATGAGGTATGGTAATAAACCCTCACAAGACCAGCACTCTACAATACAACTGACTCTGTATACAGACAGTTTGTTTAAACGGTAATGTTTGGGTTAATGATGAGATATACCCTCAGTCAAATCCATATCAAGAGACAGAAGCAAACAAGAGTAGAACAATTTGCACATATACATGCCGAACGAAAACAAACAGACACAAACCAGGATCACTGGCCAACAGGGAGAGGAAAACAACAGGGAAAAGGTGAAGAACCGCACTATTTTCATTTGTAGTCTTTAAAAGCTAAAACAGTGAGAGGAGATTTCCTGGCCTTGTACAAGTTATAAAGTTTCCGGTAATTCTACCCACCATGAAGATCTCCTATGAGATGCTCTCTATGCAAGGTTGTTACCTTAGAATGATATTCCATCCCAGTAATACTTTCAATTCGCTTATTTCAATCCTAAAAGTCACTACAAAATCTTGACAAATAGAAAGCTCACAGGTACCTT
Source organism: Diadema setosum (assembly GCF_964275005.1). Taxonomy (NCBI): domain Eukaryota; kingdom Metazoa; phylum Echinodermata; class Echinoidea; order Diadematoida; family Diadematidae; genus Diadema; species Diadema setosum. Next base: position 28,749,445 of record NC_092690.1, read on the forward strand.
AAGAAGGATCGCTTGCTTGTTGATGGTTAGAATGATACGACGTAGGCTTTTGGTCTCTGAAAATAATTGCACATGTTATACCCTTTCCCTCAGATATTTACCTCAGACTGGATTATAGTATTTTTGTGGAAGCTTGTATGGCATTGCATTCTACCCACCCTTCCCCCCCCCCCCAATAAAATGGAATACAGTGTAACATCAGTCCAAAGTCACTGCAGACCAAACAGCTTTTAACCCATTAGTCATTGAAATGCCCGAAATCGCTTGCCTTATTACCGAATGTATTGCCTTATTACCGAATGTATTATTGTACTTTCTCATAATTCACTACACCTTCTGAATCACTACTAATGCATACAAAATGTTTTGATGTAAGGATATAGCACCAAACAGCAGAAATGTAGCTTTTGATTCTTGATGAGTTGTCAGATATCAAATCAGATACTAACTAGTATTAGTCTCTGATATTCATATAAATATTTTAAAGCTAATTCCCTTCATAGCACTTGCCCACTTTCACTTTCATACATGTGTAATTTATATTCTCTCCATTCTGTTGCTTTTTATAGCGTTGCTACTTTTAAAACAGCTTTCCCTTTCGGGGGACTCTTTCCGTATCGCTGCACTACAATGGATGGTACATGAATACTCCACAGGTTTGCATTACGCATTTTTGAGGTATTAGTACACAATGTATATAATCAGGGAATGTTCCCGCGGAAAGAAATGAATGACAGCTAGAAGAATGTAAATATGGATTTTGTTTGTATCTTTCAAGAGCTTGGAAGAGATATAGTACACAAATATATTGCACATAACTGTAAGTAGTATACCATAGTGGGTACTTAGGGTGAAGCAGAGCTGTCTATGCCATATATTTTGCAGTGGTTCTTTTCTGAAGACATTTGCGACTGGCCTTACATTCTCAAAATTAAACATGTTCAGGAGTATAACCTCCGGCAACAACACAAGTGCATTGAATTGCCCCAAAGGTTGGAAATGTTAGACTCTTCTCTTGTGCAGCGATAATACCCAAACTCTTTCCATCACTGCCGATCCCGATACACAAATTCAACAACTCACAAAACTTGATGCGTAAGGCCAAACTCACAAAACATATGGCGTAACAGCAGAGAGTTTTGTTAATAACTTTATATCCTTCTTTAGAGTGCATACATTTAGTGGTAGGGGGTTAAAAGGAGGCTTTTAGATGGTGCATTATCCGTTCCAGCAATTTTCAATTCAGCTCACCTACGCCTGCTAGGTAGCTTTGACTGCGATCGCCTGAGGACGAGAAGCGTGGGTGTTAAGGTCACTCACTGGACACAAAACTGACCGGCTTATCATCGCACAAAGATTACACTTGACCACAAGGCTATTAGGACATTCAACTAAAATTATTCAGATGCATTACGGACCATCTACACAGTACACAATTAACAGTAAATGGGACTGATAACATAATTTTTCTTCTTCAATTCAAATATACTTTGGCAGTTATGAAATTCACTAAATGTTCATCTTTGATAACAAAAATAGTTTGTCACTCATTTTGACATCAAGACATTGGTCATGTTTTCTTGTCTATTTTTTAACTTACTTATGTTTGTTGTGTTGCTTCTTCTTCTGGTACACCCACGTACGTCATACACGGTATGTGACATGATTTGGCACTGATTGAATAGTACCATACTACACTATTGCCATGGTGCACATACTCTCTTAAGAAAAAAAAAATCCAGAGAAAATGTTCACTCTTGAAGGAGTAAATAACAGAAAGGAGTGAATTTAGAGTGAATTTTTAATGAAAATGTTCATTTTCACTAATTTTGGAGTGACCTCAGGGATCACTCCAAAATCTTTGAGTGATCCCTGAGGTCACTCTAAAATGAGCGAAAAATGAATATTTTCACTCAAAATTCACTCAGATTTCACTCTTTTCTGTTATTCACTCCTTAAAGAGTGAACGTTTTCACTCAATTTTTTTTTTTAGGGAGTAACATATACAGCGATAAAGAGCATACATTATTTGCTCATACATTAAGGTTGATTATACATTAAAATAGATCATAAAAGAAGAGCTATGACTTGTTGTATTTGTTGATTTGTTTTGTTTCTGCTTTTGTTTTTGGTTTTGCTTTTTGTTTGTGTCTTTATCTTGTTATTTTTTTCAGGTGGCTTCCCAAAAATATACTTTGACCTGACACACTTCAGCAGAAGATGTAGAAATACTGAAAACAAATGTGGGGCTTTACAATTCCCCTACCCCTTCTATTACAAAGACAAATAAATTTGGCCATTTTGAGAGGCATTCCGCACGTAACTGGCAGAGTGGTAAATTAACGCAAACTAAAGAACCAATAGGTACGGGAGTTACATGATGTGATACCCATAATTTTTCTGGTTTCTCACAAGGTATGGTCTTTGAATGCTTCTTGGATACACTTTGCAGTAAATGCGAGAGAAAGAGACAAGTGTGGCTTTTGATCTCTCACAGACAGTTGTATCTTACAATGATGATAAAACAGACATCATGGTGCACGTTTCCATAAGGGGGTGTTGTCAATGTCATGCTCTCCTATCATGACAATACTTTTTTTTTCTTTTTCTTTTTTGCTGTTGTTGTGAGCTTTGATATTGCCAAGGAGTGTAATCTTTAGATACATCACTTTGTTGTTGTTGTTGTTGTTGTTGTTGTTGTTGTTGTTGTTGTTGTTGTTGTTGTTGTTGTTGTTGTTGTTGTTGTTTTTGTTTTTGTTTCCTTCTTCAGTGTAGTTTCTTTTTCCTTGATTCCAAACTCGATCTCCTCCATGAGGACTGAACAAAGTTGCAGTCTTGAAGAGACAGCTACAACAATATTTAAACATTTCATTTTCAACGAAAGTGTAAGATTACTTTTCTGCAAGTAAAACAGATATTATAGAATTGATATCAGTGGAACATTTTCAAGTCTTGCAAAATTGGATCTCTGTAAAGTTATATAGGTATTACAATAGACGGCTACCCCCTCAAATGGATATCAAACTTTCAAAGTGATACCAAGTTTTCAGCAGCTCAAGTTAATGTCAAGATATTTGCTTGCGGTCACAACAAAACTATCGTTCTGCAATATCGAGAACTATTTTGAGCATGACATATTCTGGGAGTTCTAGGTTAGGAGCAAACAACAGTATTGGTTTTCGTAAATCGATGATGGAGCTAAAGTCATCTATTTCGGTCCAGAGAGATTAAGCCGTGTCCTCGTGACAGTTGCGGTCCAATCCAACCAAAATACCCTGGCCCATCGCATTTTGTTTCAATTGATATTCCCCGACATTTGATATTAAATTGCAGTCTTTTTCTAAAGATTCTCTGCACACAAACAACTCAGTTTCCACAACAAGAACAAAGTAGTGTTTTCAATTCACTACCTGTTGTGCCCCTTTAAAATGTATCACTTCTGAAAACTTGCTTCGTGATAAAACACAAAATAGTGATTTGTTGATCTGCTGATTTGAAAATCTCTAGATTCTATGGTGGCATGGTAACATGACCTTACAATACACCTTGTAGGCTTTTGTCAGAGATGAGAAAAGATAGAATAAATCAACAACAACAAATCCTAATTGAGAATGAAAAATCTCTGCCATTGTGCTGAGTGGTAACGTGACAATCTTTGATGAACACATTTATTGTAGATAAGATATATATCGCCGTTGGGGCAACAAAGCTTCATACAATGTATCTCAAAGATGCCAAATGTTTCTGAGAGCAAAAAATATGGCAGCCAAAGCACCATAACAAATGGGATAGTCTTTCCTTTGGCATGCCACAGTGACTCCATTTTGGGGTAAGACAGCTTGGATTTAGACAGGACATCACTTACGTGATTATCTGACAATTAATCCAATAAAGTGATTTTCACCAAAATTTAAGATACAAGGTCTTGTCACCCCAGCAACGATATGTGTAAATAACTGAGTAAGTGCTTAACGGTGTGATGTAGATATGATTTCAATGGTATGCAAACAATTAACAATTAAATCCTACAACTACTTTATGTGACTGCTACAAATATTCACTTACAACATGACTTTATTTGGGAAAATATAATTGCAGTGTGTTCTGTAAATGTCTTTTTTTTTAATGAATTAAGGGTATATCTTCACATCATATAGATTTCTATGACTGCAATTCATAACAAAAATACTGAAAATATCATATTCAGTGACTTTCTTCCATCAAAGGATAAACCATCTCTTAAAATGTTTCTATGTTTTTGCTATCACTTAAATACTTAATTCATTTCAGTTAAAGAGATATCAAAAGTTCTTCTAACAAAGACAGGATCAACTCAGTTCCAATTAGGTTTAAAAGTTGAACTTCAAAAGCAACAAATAATACTGAGTATGCAAGCAGTGTGCAAAATAAACCCAAAACTAAAATCATAACACATTTAAAGGTGAATCACAAAAGCAAATTAGCACTGCCATGCATAAAATCACAGTGAGAGATTGTTACAGTATCAAATTTTTGATAGGGTCCGAAAAATCAAATTCTAGAAGAAATTGGAAACATGATACAGTTGTTAGTACTCACTACATCAATGAAACAATCTAGAATAGAGAAATGGTCAGAAAAATGTACTTGATTCCATTTCCCCTTGTTTTGTAAGACAACCATCCTTTTTTTATGCTTCAGAGAGTTGGATTATACCAGACATAACCTCTGACATAGTTGTCATGACAACCGTTAATACTCTAAAAGTTATAATGCAACCATCCTCTACTCTTATGGATTGAGATCTGCCCCAGCCTTTACCTGTGAAAGAAAGACGACGCCACCCGTGAGAAGGGCCCCTCGTACTTCTGGTAACCCTCCGCGTAGGATGCCAGCGCCACGGCCACCGTTTGGAGGGGTTGCCATAGCGACTCACAGAACTGCACAGGTAAAGGGAGATACGGAACAAGGCAGGAATAATTAACAAATGAGATTACTGATGTAGACGGCCTCATGCATGTCATATTACATAATGCATTTCACGTCTATTAACATGTTCAAGTCCCGATGACAAGCCAACCAAAAATGTTCACTGATGTTCTCATTATCCTGGTCTCTCTCTCTCTCTCTCTTTCTCTCTTTCTTTCTTGCACTGCTCACATCAGAATCTGTGTTTCCCAGGAGGGAAAATAAAAATGATGTGTATATTGCAGATATAATACTTTCAGGGTTTTTTTTTTTCATGTTCATATTTTTCAAGTTTCTTTTTCTTTTGAATCCATCTGAAGATTTCATTACACATGAAAAGATGCAAGAATGTAAGAATTTTTGATGCAAGAATGAAGTTTTGCTTCCAGTCAATGTACACATACTGTATGGGCATTGCCCTGCGAGCAGGTGCCTAATGACATTAAGATGTAAATTTTGTCTGGCGGGGAGAGCAAATTCTCAAAAATGTAATTAAACTCGCAGACTTGCTAACATGGCAGAGGAAAGGATATAAGGATCCTAAAATAGCATTTTTTTTTTAAAGATAGTGGAAACATTTGGTAAAATTTCCGGCAGCTCAGCCTACGCTGCTGGCTTCGTGCCAAATCCGACATGCGGAATTCCTCCAACCAAATCCCCCCTCCTGAGGTGTGCAAACCCTCAACAGACTGTCTTTGACGTAAGGCGCAACGGTCGTTAATCAGCAAATTGGGAGCCCCCCTTCGTCGGAATATCTGCCAAAATGATAGATAAGCGTGCGTACATTTAATTATGCTTCCGCAGCCGTTCATGTCCATAAATGGCTCAGTGCAACATTGCAAACTTTTTCTGACAATTTTACTGCTCTACTCACACCCACATTTGTGCTGATTGCCGGAGTTTTGATGTAGCCATCCTTAATGTGTCCCATCCCCATCGCCATCCCCCTCCAATCCCCTCCCCTTCCACCTCACCACCCCATTCCAACTCCAGAGACACGCTACATTGAGATGAAACAAACAACTTTTTATAGTAAATCACATGTATCTCATAAACCAGCATCTCATCCACAAAGAAAAGACAGACGTCTTTATGGCTTCAGCTGGGGGAATGGCAGAAGGACGTAAGTGACACCATGCAGTGTTTGTGGACTTAAGTACCCTTTAGCATCTCAACGTACAATAAATGAGAGTTTTGCTGCAAAAAGGTCATCTTTTTGTAGCAGCCCTCAGCTCCACATTTAACACATATCGTAAGAGTTGCAAATTAACCAGAAAACGATTAGAAATGCAGTACAAGTGTCATGTTGGCAGGGTGACTGTAACTGAACTACAGAATGCAATTACAGTAATGGATGTCTTTTTCTTTCACACCGTATTTTGTTTTGCTTTGTCTTTCTACCGTTACTCTCTTCCTTGGAGATACATGTAGTGCATAAATTGGATCTATGTGTTATTGTTATGGACCGAGCAAAAACAGAAGGAACAAAAGCCTGGGATTTGAAAATTTGGTTCTGTTAATAATGAGACAAGAAATCCTGTCTACGCTCGATCACAAGTATCCAAAAATATTCCTTCATCCACGTCACTGAGCTAGGTTTGTACACCTCAGACTGCAATTGGGTTGAAGTCCAATATGAATATTTTGTTGGTTTATGTTTTTTTCCCCTGCCATTGATCCATGGACATCCACTCCCCTTCTTGTTGATGAAAAAGTGCTATTATCGGCAGGATGTCGTATGGATACAGGGCTAATTTTTAACTGATTACATTTCTCACAGGGTAGGGGGGAGGCAGCATGTACGCTTTTCCAATTAACCTATAAACGCTGTTCTGTGCACTGTCCAAACATCTAGTCCCCGAGTGGCAGTACGTTTTACAAATATAATGTCCCTCTGGTTCGTACGCAAGCTTACTACGCTTGCTTGCACATTGACACCGCGAACAGTTTCTCGTTTACAACTCCGGTTTAAGGATGGCGTTGTTTGCTGAGTCAACATTACCTCATTCCACGTGTGTTCATTTGCTGTGTATGTATTCATTACCCTTTAACACAATCCATCTACATACAGGCATCTGAAAGAACTATGAAAGGATAAAATTCTTTAAACACAGCAATTCAAACACATTCCACCCCCCCCCCCCCTTCCCTTCCCCTTCCAGGAAAACATGGTTACAAATAAATGGACAAAAAAAAAAAATCTTTATCAGAAAACAAGATCTACTAGTAGGATCAGAAGAAGCAACAATTTATGACATTGGTTCTCTGCTTAATGATATATAACACTTTCTTGCTCAGGTGTTCAAACGAAATTACTGAAGCGGTATATTGCTTGTAATGTTCTCCTTGCATTAGAGCTCGTATGTCCCTTTTACAACCCTGAAAATTAGATTCCTGTCATAAGCTGGTATATTCATTAGAGAGGTAGGTAATTTACATCTTTTCTCAGTATAATCATAAAACTGGAAACTTCTTTATAATGGAGGGGGAAACAATACAATAGAGTGGCAGTTAAAGGACAAGTTCACCTTCATAAACATAAGGATTGAGAGAATGCAGCAATATTAGTAGAACACATCAGTGAAAGTTTGAGGAAAATTAGACAATCGATGCAAAAGAAAATTCAACATATTTTCACTTTTTTCGCATAATAAAAGAGCACTTGACTTGCCTCTTTCTAGAGGCAGGGGGAATAATATTACCCATAACATATGTAAGGAGTCAAGGGAATGTGTGCTTTTTTCAAAAGATGAAATTTTGTGAAATTCTCTTTTTATTTTCCTTATATTGTTGTACTCATGTGACATCATACACTGCAGTAGTCTTCTCATCCAGCGGTGACTGCACAAAAACTTCAAAAATTCATAATTTTTGAACGGATTGTATGATTTTCCTCAAACTTTCAATAATGTGTTCTACTAATATTGCTACATTCTCTCAATCCTCATGTTTATGAAGGTGAACTTGTCCTTTAATTTATTCAGACCCAGAAAAAAAGTGCAACCATTCTCCTTGACACTAAGGGGGGGGGGGAGGCGTATTCTCGAATTGCATGGGGCTTGTCCTTCATTTCCTTTTTACAGATTTGATACATGATGTTGAGAGACATTAAATCATTCAACCATGCACTACTTGTGAGGTTTGCGAAAGGGATATGACCTTAAAAGCTTTTCAGGTGAGTGAAGGTGAACACTAGAAATGAATTGCTAACACTACTCATAGTAATGATATTATAAAAATGACAAAAACTATTGTAACAATAATGATAACAAAATAAACATAATGATGAAGATGGTGATGATGATAATAATAATAATGAAAATGATAATAATAATAATAATAATAATAATAATAATAATAATAATAATAATAATTATAAGCATATTTATAATTATAATTATGATTATAATTGATTATAATTATGATTATAATTATGATTATAATTGATTATAATTATTATTTTAATTATAATTATAATTATAATTATAATACATAAAAAAACAAAGAGGATACTCGGATCACCTAATGCTGGTAAAAAATTATAACAGTCACAGCTGCCCAGCAGGGCAAGAGCCCTCAAGTTCAACTGGCCCTGAAATCATTATTGGCTACCTTCAGGAAAATGTAAGCAGGATTTATATTGTCCAATTACGCTGAAGGCAGAGGACAAACTTAACTGATAATGGCGCAGCTTGGGATCCAGAATTTTTATTTCATCTACTGGCATTGTGTTGCAATTGCTCACATACTCTTTCAAGTGGCTGCAAAAGATTAAGTGTCACTAGTAGTGAATTCCTTGAACAATCTGTAAGTGAAAACGTGCTACATTGTATAAAGCTCAAAGAGATTCACGAGTATTATGCCTCCAACTTGACGTGCTTGCACAATTGCGTTACTTATAGCACCGCCGCAAGCCTTTTGCTAATGGGGCTGACATTTCTCCAATGTCAGAATAAAGTGATTTGAGGCTGATGTCTGTCCCGGCATCACCTTGGGGAGCTGTGTTGCCGTGAGATGGGGCAAAGTTTGTCATCTTCTCATCGTTGAAGGTGAGATCAGGGAGGTGGAAAGATTCCACCTCCCTGGTGAGATGCACAAAATGATACACAATAGAACTCAGACTGTAGTATTATAACTACACGTATTCAATGCATATTGACCCTGGGGTAACACAATCTCCCATCTCAACTGGCATAAACTTTTGAATTAAATTTTGAATATCAAAAATATTGAATTGAGATTTAAATCATTACAATTATCAACTATGCAATCCAAAATAATGTCTCTGCATTATTTGACATCAGCATTAATGTCATTTGTGAAAACTTTGTGAAAATGAAACAGAATTTTAACTCTCCTCAAAATCTATGATTTTCTCCTTTTATGTTGTCTCCAGAGACATAATATTTGCTTACAAGTGTACTCTGACACCTATCAAAGAGTGATATGTTGTAAATTGCAGATAGAAGCAACTATTGCCAAATATTTTTATTTCTAGTTCCATTTTTAAGCTTTTACTACTACTGGGAATCCTCATACATGGAAATTTGTTTATGAGTTCTATTTATATAAGTTTTGTGCTAAAATGTTAGTTTCGTAATTTTTTTTTTCCAAAGTGAATCAAGTGTTTACCATGTAGGCCTACAAATAATAAATCGAATCAAATCAAGATGCATTGTGTTAGGACAAGCCAGAAAAGATGATGTTTCCAAGTTCATCAGCTCAAGCCTAATGTTGACGTCACGCATCGATGGACACTCGTTACAGAAATATATCTCTCCAGTGGCTCTTCAAGAAGATATTAAATCTCAGTAAACTAGAGAAGCACTCTGAGAGTGCAGACATCTGCCAAGCAGCTACTTTCCACCACTGATCTTGTTCTTCCATTGAGATCAGTGATTTCCACTCATATCTACATGTATGCATGCTGAAAATCATCCGATTTCCCAATATAGAAGCCTTTTGTTATGTCATCAACTTCCAGCTGCAAGGCGCACCTCGCCCTAGTAAAAACTAGAGCATGCACTTTAGTGTGCATACTGTATGAAAACCTCAAAATGTGTAGCTTGAACTCTGAAGTTCATTGACCCCACCTGCCAAAATATCAAAAATCTTTCATAAAATCCATAAAAATTCCTGGATCACTACCAAAATTTAACTCTCTGTTCCTTGAGTCATTCTCAACCTTTCCTGTAAGTTTCATCCAAATCCGTTCACAACTTTTCGAGTTATTTTGCACACAGCCAAACAAACCAACCAACAAATCAATGCCAATAAAAAAAAAACATAACCCCCTCCTTTGACAGAGGTAACAAACTAATGCCTATGAAAATATGACCTCCTCCCCTAGCGGGGGTCATAAAACATCATTCAATTGCAAAATGTGGTTAAGTGCAATAGCAGTTAACAGAAACGTGGGTTTGCAAAATATATTGAATCTTCTGATTATAAGCACGTGGACACACCTTTCACAAGAGTACCACGGAAGTGGACAGCGGGAGTCGGGGTGAGGGGTTGCGACCACCTTGCGTGGGCAGTGAACAAGCCTGCAGCCTGCCTCTGCTGAAAGATTCGGGGAATGAACCGACGAGAACGTCTGTCTCTCCTTCTCCCTCTTTACTTCCATTTCTCCTTCTCTCTTTCACTCAGACGACTATTGGTAAAGTCAATATTTGTGAATTTTCTTAAAAAAGGAACGTAAGCGTAGGTAGGTTCCTGTGTCGCACGGAAAGGAGTCCTCCTCCAAGAGTGTCCCCTCATACTGTGAGCCAAAAGTGTGGAGTAATTACCGGTAGTGTAGTTATCTACCTTGGCAGCCTTGGGACGCTAGCTTGCAAATCAAGGCGACATGTGATTAATTAAAATGTGCATCATGAAGCACGCACATTTAAAGGGCAAGTTCGCCTTCATTTCATCCATGTGAATTAAGTGAATGCAGCAATATCAATAGAACACATCAGTGAAAGTTTGAGGGAAATCCGACAATCCGTTGAAAAGTTCTGAATTTTTAAAGTTTCTGCACAATCATTGCAGCATGAGAGGACAAAGTAAGAGCTTGTGATGTCACATGTGTAGAACAATATGAGGAAGTTATGAAGAAAATTCAACATATTTTTACTTTTCTCTCATAACTAAAGAGCACTTGACTTGCCTCTTTCAGAAGGCAGGGGGAATAACACTACCCTTGTTCAACATGCATCATTGACAATTCAAGGGAATGTGTACCTTTTTTTAAAAATGAAATCTTGTCAAATTCTCTTAACAATTTCCTCGTATCGTTCTACTCATGTGACATCATAAAATGTAGTAGTCTTCTCATCCAGCAGTGACTGTGCAGAAACTTCAAGAATTCACAAATTTGGAACAGATTGTCCAAGTTTCCTTCAACTTTTACTGATGTGTTCTCCTAGTATTGCTGCATTCACTCAATCCACATGAAGGTGAACTTGTCCTTGAAAGCACCCAGATGTAATACACTGAGACATGCAAGATCTGAGCAGTCAAAGGAAATAAATAGACACAAAGATTGGCATTTTTTTTTTCATAAATGGCAAATATTCTTGTAGTTTGAAAGCTGGAGGTTGCTATCTGTCTTGTTTTGATTTATTCTTAAAAACATCACTTTCATGCAATATGTACTAAATAATCAAACTTTTATGTTACTTAAGATTCACTAAAGGAAGAATAATATGTGTTTTGTCAGGCGGGGGGGGGGGGGGGGGTGATTACAAGTTGTGCCTGTGGAGTATCATGGCAACGGCTTTTTATGTCTCTTGTGTAAAGTAAATTTTGTATCATACTGACATTTTATCTAAGCTGGAAAATCAGTAAAATCTCGAAGCAGCAGCTTCACATCACGAAAAGTCTACAAGGACATTAAACATTGAGAGAGAATGGCAGCAATTTTCAGGGCCATCACTCCATGCAACATGGTACCTTTGGCTGTCCCCCATCTTGGTCGCGTGACCGTGACAACGGTTGCATGGCAACATAAACACGCATGCTGAACAGGAAAGATCAAAATGGCAAATCTTCTTGAATTTTTTTCCTTCTCATTTCCGATCAACTTCCTCTATCCGGGAAGATATTCGTGTACAAAAAGACAGTGCTTTCTTGTCATATTTCTTGACGTCATTATTAAAGCAACATTCTTGTTTTATACCGGTAATGAAAATTGTGAAATTATTGACATTTACTGCATAAAGCTTTTTATCATTAGAATCATTAAAGCAACATCTTTCTTTCATGAAAACTGTGGAATTGACATTTACTGCATAAAGCTTTTTATGATCAAAATTATGAAAGCAACCATTCTTATATAAGAAAATTGTGAAATTATTGACATTTACTGCATAAAGCTTCTTGGCAAGCACGAGAAAGGCCTTGGCCATACAACGCACAATCACGCTGCAATTTTAAATGTCAAATGGGCGTCACAGTGAGAGCGCTGATCGAATTGTCAAAAAGCTTCATAAAATCTCAGAACTGCCGGTTGCGCTCACACCGACTTGCCACGTCTGTTCCAATGCGTGCACAGTACAGGCAGCGCAAATCGTCTCCCCCAGGTATAAAGCCTCCTCGCGTAAAAACTCTTCACAGACAGTTCTCGAATTAATGTCGTTGCGGAGGTTTGTTTGCTTTTTTGGGGGGGTTATTTTAAGACTCATAATTGTGATGTTTTGGTAGGCACGGATGAGGACAACATTCTAGGCCCTCTGCAGAAATTGAGGGCACGAGTGAGTGACCTCGTTGGGCAAGAGAAAGGGGCGGAGACGGGGGAGGAGTACGAGGAGGACAAGACAATGTATTTACGAACTCTCCCGTTTACTCAATTGATTTTCGGCTCCTCTCTATTTGGCCGAGAAAATGCGCGAGCACGATCCTCGAGGGGAAAAAGCCGGGGGGGGGGGGGGGGGGAGGGTAGATTCACTGAAATGTAGCCTGCATCATTCAGACTTGATCTTTTTTACCCGCGTCGTCTTGCGACGAATACCACAAAGTTCAAGTCCTCAGGTGGTTGCTTGCAGCGTAGACATGATGGTGAAAGCACGCAGCAATGGGGGTTGTGAACTAGGCTCCCACTTAAACCACAACCCAAAATGAAATGTGGATTGAGTTAAAGCAGCAACATTAGTAGAACACATCAGTGAAAGTTTGAGGAAAATCGGACAATCGATGCAAAAGTTATGAATTTTAACAGTTTTTGGTGTTGGCACCACTGGATAAGGACCTACTTGAGTTTTTGACATCATGTGTGGACAACGATATAGGGAAAATATAAAGAAAATTCAACATGCCTTCACTTTTCTAGCGTAGCGAAAGAGCACTTCACTAACCGCTTTCAGAAAGCAGGGGGAATAATTACCACCCTTAACATATGTTAGTATTCAGTTGATGGAATGTGTGATTTTCATGAAAAATGAATTTTTGTGGAATTCTCTTTATATTGTTGTCCACACATGACGTCATGAACTCTAGTATTCTCCTTATTCAGTCATTACAACACCAAAACTTTCAAAATTAATAACTTTTGCATCGATTGTCCGATTTTCCTCAAACTTTCACTGATGTGTTCTACTAATGTTGCTGCTTTCACTCAATCCACATTGCTCTTTGGGTTTTGGTTTCCTTTAAATGCCTTCGGTTCGACAGGCAAAGTGTATCATTAAAACTTTTGAGGATTGTCAAAAAAAAACAAGATAAGGACACAGAATAATCAAACTTGTTATTGGATTCAACATTTTGTATACATACATACAAGCTGCTAGCAAATTTTATGTGAAGTTTGGGTTTTTGTGTTTTTGTTTTTGCTTGTTTTTGCTTGGTTTTTTTTTTTCTTTTTTTTTTTTGGGGGGGGGGTTGTTTATTTACAATCTGCTTTTTTGCCCCACAGCCAAAAGTGTCAGAAAAGCTCATTATTGCTTTACAGCATGTCATAATGCTGTTCAACAATCACTTGATAGCAACAGTACATTATTTTTCAACTCATTTGAGCATCACTATATAGCTCAGTCTCTAAAACGCCACAATTTTTTTTCTCCACGCCACCACATTTTTTCTTGTCAAGCCACTATAACATCAAACAGCATCTTATACATTACAGTATACAATATCGGCAGTGGCGTATCTAGGGAAAACGGCACCCGGGGCAAGCGCGAAAATTGCGCCCCTAATTTCTGAAAAAGTGTTCAACCCCAACCCCATCCCGGTAGAGTCCACATGATATGCTTTTTCAAGCACTTAAAAGGGGTCTTTTTGAGGGTGATTTAAATGTAATGAATTTTGATAAATTTTGGCGAGCGAGCGCAGCGAGCGAGCCGAAAATTTTTGTATTTCAGCTTACAAAACATAGAATTCTTGTCATTTTTTTGCTTATCAAATCTTACAATTCTAATCAAGATATAGTGACGGCTGTATAGATAACGATTTATACCAACTTATGAGGACTTTAAAATATACTCTAAATTAGTTCGCGCGAGTGAGCCGAAATTTGTATATTTCCGCGTCATCGCCACATTTTGTTCTTATCTCTTTTTTCTTTAGATAAGTTTTGGCGAGCGAGTCGAAATTTTTTGTATTTCAGCTTACAAAACATGGAATTCTTGTCATTTTTTGCTTGTTAAATCTTACAATATTCAAATCAAGATACAGTGACGACCTTATAGATAACGATTTATACCAACAAACTGAGTACTTGAAAAAATACTCTAAATTAGTACGAGCGAGTGAGCCGAAATTTGTATTATTTTCGCGTCATCATTACGTTTTGTTCTTATCTTTTTTGATTTTTTTTGCCCCCCCCCCCCGTATGTTCGAAACCGTTGGCGTCCTCTTTTGATCCAATCGGCGATCGCTTCAGAACGAATGAAATTGCGGTCGCTGCTCCGTGTAACATTTTTCCTGCTAAATATAAAATGACATGTGTGAACACAATAGACATTGTCATTTTGTCCGCGTCATCATCACGTTTTGTTTTTACTTTCTTTTTCATATAAATTTTGGCGAGCGAGCGCAGCGAGCGAGCCGAAATGTTTGTATTTCACTTCAGCTTTCACTTTCAGCTTACAGAACATGGAATTCTTGTGTGTACACAATAAACATTGTCATTTTGTCCGCGTCATCATCATGTTTTGTTTTTATCTTGTTTGATTTGGTTTTCTGCCCCCCCCCCCACCATTCTCCCTCCCCTCCCCCCCCCCCCCCCCCTCCCCCTCCTTCCGGGCGAGTTTTTTTTTTTTTCTTCTTCTTCTTCTTCTTCTTCTTCTTCTTTACATTTTTCTTTTCTTCTTCTTCTTCGTTTTTTTTTTCTTTTTTTTTCTCCTTCCTCTTTTTTTTTCTTTTTTTGCGCCCCCAAGAAGTGGCGCCCGGGGCACGTGCCCCCCTTGCCCCCCCCCCTAGATACGCCACTGAATATCGGTTTAGGCTTCCCCCATACAACTTGGAAATGCCAGGCACATCAGACACATTCTTCTATAAACAGTCTTGCCCAATGAATAAACATTGTCCCTGCACATGGATTATTAACCAGATTTTGTAAACAGTCCGCGTAGCACGTAGCGGGCAAACGTCAATCCCTCTAATGTGACGAAAATGAAGATGTAGTTACATTGTCTACTCCTACTGTGTATATAAATTGCACTTAGTGGGTGCAGCCAAGACCACAATAAATGCAACGGAAATGGTGACAGATAGATAGGGAGGGAGAGAGAGAGGGAGAAGAAGGGAAGAGAAGAGAGGAAGAGAAGAAAGGAAGAGAAGAGAGGAAGAGAAGAGAGAGAGAGAACGAAAGGAGAGTAGAGGGAGAGGGCCGCAGCCGTCGAACAAACACTTTTGCTTCACTGAATACACCTGCTGAACACTCCTGCCTCATCAATAGTAGCAGACACGCACAGGATGCGGTGCCCGGCCGTTGCCTGACAGCAACCCGCGAGAGGCTTCCTGTTGCTAGGGGCAACGTGAGGTTGGAGATGAGAAGGATGAGGAGGAGGAGAAGGGGGAAAAAAAGTACACAAAACAGAATCTTTCCTGAAGACTAAACACCAATAATGATCCGTCATTGGCACTCCGGAGTAAGTTTTGCATCCCAAGCTTACCCCTGTCTGCAGGTTGCAGCCTACCACACCCACACACAATATAATTTCATCTCTGCAATCTGATGTAAAAACATGTTGTAGGTTTCCTCTCAACATTGGTGTGTGTTTTTTTAAACTACCAGATGGGAGAAAAGGTGACTGAAGAGTCACCGATATCAATTCCACTTCCCAAAGGCATTGAAGGAAATGGCAACACATGTACTGCAATTGCTGTTGACCGTTATTTGAAATTTAATAAAAGTTCATAAAATAATTCTAATTAAAAACAAAACTCTATTTATCAAAAAATTTGCATACAGTGAATATTTTGAGGCAGAAAGAAACTAATAAGTATCTCCCAGCAGGCACAGATGTCGAGATTTTCTTTTTTCCAACAATAATACTTAGTAAACAACAACCACTAGCAATACTCGAGATATTCTTGGCTGTATGAGCATAAACTTGCTCTTTACAGCTTCACATGCTATTTGTGTGTGTGTGTGTGTGTGTGTCTGTGTGTGCGTGTGTGTGTGTGTGTGTGTGTGTGTATTAAACATTACAAGAAATTTGACACATGTCACAGCATTCATTATGATTGACTCAAAATGTCTTTGCTACAACAGAGAGGGTAAAAGACCAAAAAATTTCAACAAATAATATGTATTTTTATATAATGTATATGATTGACATGAAAATGTTGAGGGTCTGCAGGTTTCATGATACAAATAATATTTTCCACAAATTAACCACAATCAGAGAGCTATTTTTCATTGCAAATTTGGTATACACACACACACACACACACACACATAAAAGTGATTCCTTTTGCTCTGAAAATATGCTGTCATCAATGGTGTATGCCAGGTATTAGTGTATATACACCAAATATTTCGTGAGGTTTTGAATTTTGTGAATCTCATGAATATTCACAAATTCAAAAACACACAGAAATATTAACTGATTCCGACAAGAATGTGAAGAAATTGTACTCTACCACATCTATGATCGTGAATTTAAACCACTCTCGAAATTGGCGGGAAATCCAATTCTTGAAAAATTAGACTCGTCATTGAAATATATGGCATGTATACAAGTATTTCATCCACTTACACACATTACGAGCACAACGTGAAGAGAACCTTTTGAGATGGTTTTGTACCTTTTAATGATGTATAGAGCATTTAAAGCAAATCTCCACCCTTTTTTCTATTCTCCACACTACATAGCTTCAAGGATTTGAAAAAACAAACCATCAAACGGTGCATATTGTCACACACATATACTTTGATTTTGTCCACTCTTTGGTGCACTGAATATAGCAAGAGGATTAAGATTGGGATTAGTGGATCAGAGGCTCAAAAGGGGGAAACTCAAGCTATTTGGTCACTATTTTGCACGGAGTACACACCAAAACAAAAAAAAAACAAAAAAATGACATCAAAACACAGATTCTAACTGGAAAAGAGGGGAATCAATCAAAATTATAACTCTGACTTCAAGAAATAATGCTAACACTGAAAACAAGCAAGCAAACAACCAAACAAATATCAGCAATAGAAACATTAAAGGGATGGTATAGTATTGGTGGAGATGAAGAATTATTTGTGAGATACTAAGAAACCACTTATGATACATTAGAAATTATCCCATTTTATGAGGAATTCAAAGTTTATTTGATGAAAATCAGTTTTGAAATGGCCGAGATATCCAACATCAAAGGATAAACAAAGCGATACTAATAAAAGATGAGTCCCACCTTTCATTAGGATCACTCTGTTTTGGATATCTCAGCCATTTCAAAACCAATTTTTATCAAATAAACATTGAATTCCTCTTGGAATTACATGCTCTTTCATATTTCATGAAGAGGTTTCTCCTTATCTCACCCAAAAGAAAAGTTAGAAACACAAAGCCAGGTCTAAACCAAAACTGTACCATCCCTTTAACCTCATGGAAGAGGCAAAAACAGAAGGAATATCGGCTAAATCAGTAAAATTCAGGATCTGATGACTTTCTACCCATAGTTGATCGATAACTGGATCCTACACTCTTATGTACTTTGCCGACAGAAAAGTGCTAATACTCTCAGATGGAGTCACACCTAGCCGCCTTCAGCAATTCGCCACAGCTCTGAAGTGGTCCACCCCGAGTGACTAGCATTAGTTGTGCGTGTGATCAATCAGGCACATTGTGTTAAAGGCGCATAGTCCCGGTAGTGTAGAGGGCGCTGTTGATGATACTGCCGATCACCGTTAGCATTGATACGAAGATTAGTTGAGCTGTCATCAAGAGTAAAGTGCGTAGGTGTTGCTAAGTAACATTGCCTTCGTTGTCTTCTCTGCGCATCGCGCAGTCTGTAGTAATGCCAGGGTGCGTGCATATGTGCTTGTTATTATGACATCACAAAAGAAGTTTGCTAAAGCTGTCATCCCCCTCAGCCGAATCATGAGCCGAACTGTGATCGGACCACTGACTACAGTGAATCGGACTTCTTCGGACTCAGGGAAGGGGGCCACAGTGTAAGCGCTAAAGAGGAGTCGATAGCGTAGGTCTCTATAGGAAACTTACGCCGTGCGCCCACGTATGCATTTGACTATACCACTGGGACCATGTGTCTTTAATACAAAGAAGAAGAAGAAAAGGATGTAGTAATGTGCCTGATACAACTGTATGTTTTAAAAGAAATGTCTAGAAATATGGCATATGCACAGAAGTGTCGGCTTTCACTTTATACTGCAGAGTGAATAATGAACATGACATCATTTGATTTACGTACAGCGACACTTATGTATACATAGCATCATTCAGGGGTGGATTCAGGAATTCAGTAAACTTATTAGAGGGGGGCGCACCCCCCCCCCTTCATTTTTCTTTTTACTTCTTTTGTCTTAACTAAAAATAAAGAGGGGCGCACACCCGGTGCAGCCCCCTCTGGATCTGCCACTGTCAACGGTGGGATGAGGAAGAAGTGATTCTTTTGCAGAAAAACAGACAAGCAAAATTCGCAAACTGGTAATCTTCATTCAATCCCATCAAGTCTCGCCCATAATAAATACGATTACATTACGACTTGAAACTGTCATGATTTCCTTTTGTGTGGAGATTAATTACACCGAAAGTTCTGCAAAATCAGTTTCTTAACTGAAGAGTCACATGACCACAGATGTTACTCGAAGATATCCACTACAGGCCCCATTACCTAACATTTAAAGACTTGTGGTCGTAAAGACGTTTTAGGCATCTCGTTAAATATTACATCCATATCCATACTCTTGTTAAGTTTTTACAACCTTCCATTCCATGTATTACAAGACTTTCTCTTTGCAGTTAAACTTCCGCTGCCAAACAGATATAGATCGACTGATTAATCAACAGCACTCTACAGCTTGCATCCAATCTTCGCGTTTCCTCCTTCGCATTTCAGCCCTGATGCATTTTACATTAATTGGCCCACCACCGATTGCGCTATGTTCGGCGGAAACGACTTTGCCGCATGCATGGTCGCAGAAAGCACCAACTCTCCAAATGTACCTCTGTCTTTCCTTTTCTCTCTCTCTCTCTCTCTCTCTCTCTCTCTCTTTTTGATGCTCTCTCATTTTTTTATTCCTTCAACAGTTTCATTTCCTAATAACCTTTTCTTTCTGTTCTCTCTCCCTATCTCTTTTTTTTTTGTCTCTTCTATATGCCATCTCATCCATGTCAACTTCACTTGCTATTTGGCTAATCTACCCATTTCATTTGTCAGTGCTGTTTACATAGTTTGCTTTCTCTTCTCATAATTCTCATCTCTGTCCACGGTACAACATTGTCTCATCAACACATTTCCTGTTACTTGACAGATTTGTTTTTCCCACATTACTTTTTGTTCTGCCAGTTGTCATTTTTATCTTCCTCTCTCCCTTTCTCTCTTTCTTTCTGTCTCTTTCTCTCATCTGTCAATCCTTTTTTTCTTCATTGTTTTTATTAACATACAATGTACAGTAATTATCAATGCCATCATTGCATCAAGATGTCTAGATCTGCAGACACTCAAAATAAACTATAAAATCCACATAACATAAATAGGAATATGCCTTAAAACTCGCGGAAGAGCAATACAAAATTGCTGAATGGGCATTTGGGTATCAACCAACTGAGGACAAGTCCCGAGTATCCGGGCAGGTGTCCGTGGGAAATGTATGTTGCAGCAAAATCAGTCCGTCCTTAACAGGTTAATCGAAGCGCTACCCATACCTTCGTGCCAGTACAATCCACTCGACAGACAGATGAATAAACATAACTACAATGAAGACTTACAGTTGTGATTACAATTACGATTAGGATTATCGTCTGTAGATATGACCGAGGAAGGCTTCGCGGATTCTGCGGTTTTGATTTTCAGAGTGAGGAGGAAGGGTGTGGCTTCTCTCCATGTTCCCATCCATAACTCTTGAGCGGTAAGTAGTGTGTGCTTTGACTGCAATACGAGCATTTCAGGAGCGTGGTTTTTCTGTGAAGTGGTTGAAAGGTCTCTTAGCTCAAACCTCCAAAACATGATTTGAAGTTCAATCCAAACACACAACATTCTGTAATTCTGGAGAGTAGTGATTGGAAAACACCTCAGGACAGTCAGTCGAATCAAGATTGGAACCACGATTCAAATCAGCCTCCGCGATTCCAGTTTGGATACACATCCACGGCCAAAATACATCATTTGACTCGTGATTCAAAGTAGACGCACTCTTGGTACGTGTGAAAACAGCCTAAGATGCAGCAGGCAAGCGGTCAAGCACGTATGTACAGCTGTAGCACCTCAGTGTGGTTTCTTTCTATTGGTCATGGTGTGCACACAGAAGTTCACTTGAAGAACTGACCATCTTAACTTGACCACAGACCACAGACACAGGTTGACCACAAGAAATCTCTTGGATTTCCCTTTGCTTGAGCAAGAATATAGATCAACAAAAATCCAATAGATGTTATAATACAATGTGTAGTTATCAAATTAGGTTGATGCAAGCTATCATACCCATTTAGTGGACAGTTGATAACTTTTTTTGTGAAAATGCTCAGGAAATTACAACCACAAATTGAAAGTCGGCTAAACATTCAATAAGGGGCATTTCATACACAGAACACAAGAATCAGCTAGGTCTCATGACTCTGACAAAATTATGGGCACAAAACTCGCCTCCAGGCATGGTACGTCAGCCAGTGACACTTTTTTTTTGAAAGATACACTATTCATACAACCTTGTCTGAAGGAATCACCCTAGATATTATACATCTCTACAGATTGTAGTAGTAAGTATGTTTCACCATGTGTTTGATCATCAAAAACACATCAGGTTTAGTATCATTTGTGCACGCTCAAAGGGCTTTGCATGCAACTTAATAGCTGTTTGATTGCCACTTTAGATGGCTATTTTGAGGTCACGAAGGAACAAGACAATAGATGTCTTGCCACGCGGCGAGTACCTGAGCTGTCGCGATCAGTTCACACTCGCAGCGGCGCTCTTGAAAGCTTTCATCCATCCCTCGTCCTCGTTTTCCAGATCGTTTAAAACAAACTCCCACGTGAGGCACAACCCCTTTTAAAGGCATAATTTACCATTTGCAGATGAAACAAAAACTTAGCATTAGTGCTTTAAAATAGTTCTAAAATATGAGTTAGGGATAGAAACAACCACTGTAAAAATTTGAATCCCTATGATCGATGTTAAGTTTGTTAAATACACAAAATGTGAACAATAGTTAGAATGTTTCCAGTCTACAGTTACGGTTTATTGAGAAAAACACTGATATCTCCTTACAGTATATGTATAATAGGCTTTATTGCAAAAATTTTATATGGTAGGATGTTTTGTGATGCAACAGACCTACACATATGCATCAAATGTGATATCTTGTACATTTTTTAAATCGCTGCTCCCAAAGGTAAACTGGACCTTTAAGCACAGGTCTTGGTAAAATGTCCACGTAAGCAATCTCATAAAATGGGAGAAGATTGATCCAGGCATTATCACTTTAAATGCAAACTGCATTCTCTTCTCTTCTCATCGCTCTCTCTCTCTCTCTCCTTCTCTTTCACACACACACACACACACACACATTCTGTTTCTACCTATTAAGTTAGATACAAAGATACATTATGAATAATGCAATATGGCTGTTATTTGTAATTTTCTGCAAGAATTAAGAGTAAACCATTTTCGTTTGGCAAATCTTCTCTTCTGTAGTGTGTTACTGATATTTTCGCGAATGAGCGGGCCACAGACATTTTCGCAAGTTGTTTTCGCAAATTGACGAGACTTAAGATGTATTAAAGTTTACTAGTAGCCTAGCTCATAGCGATATTTTCGCATGTTGTTAAATTCATGTTCCAACAGTGATTCCTAAAATTCACAAAAATTACACCAGCGCAAAAATAACAGGTAAATACAGTATGCATTTGCTGTTCTTTGAATAATTATTACCAAGTGTATTTCTTGTATGTAATGCTAACAGAAGGCTAATTTCTATGGTCACATTTGAGGATGATATAAATCAATTCAATTAAATTCAATTCTATATTAATATCTCAATCTCTCTACAGCTGAAATGTACTTCAAAAGATAAAGCAAATGAAAAAAAGCAATTCTCCATTCCCCCTCCCCCAACAACAACAAAAAGAAGAAGGCATCCTCAAATTTCCGCTACCACCTGTTCATTTGTTATCACATCTAACTTTCTTATTTTATCTATTTTTTTTCCTTTTCTTTATCACAATATGAGCAAAGCAGCTCCTCTTCACTCTTTTATTATCTCTGCTCTTCTTCTACCTACCTCCGTTCCCACTTTAATTCATTTTACGAGAACAACAATCATCCCTGGGCAATATTTCTCAGCAGCCGCCTAGGCAGAGCACCTGCGAGCTCGGAGGCGCCCAATCAATAGCCGCCCACAGGGGCCGCGCCAAGCCGCGCACGTCGCGCCGGGATGGGCCGGACATCGCCACAGCAACCAGAAAACAGCGTCTCCAACCCGCAGTGGGAAATCATTGACTCGCTTTAATTAATGAGCGCAGCAATAAACTGGGCAGATAGTACGCAGAGACAATATGGAGAGTGTTTTGGTGGCACATGTTAACTGCACCATGCCATTTTCAAAACACGCTGGGTTTTTTTCTCCCCACATGACATTGAGCACACACTTTTAAATATCAAATGGTGCTAGATACCTATTCTCTTTTGAGGCCCATGCTTTATTTTTGAATACCAGCATCTACATGTATGATCAATGAAATTTTGTCTTAGTCTTTCTCACAGATCATATCAATCTTTGTGAAATATCACAAAATACTTTATATAAAGAATTTGAATACAAAATCAGATGCTATTTTCATTTTTCTTTTTCAAATAAGGTCATATCATCAAAATATAAATAGAGAATGTCCACAATTAAATCTAATCAATGATACTACACTGTTTAAATTTAACAAGAAATGTTTTTGAAGATATTCTTATAAATACCTGATATATTTCAATTATTTCCTTTGGTTTTTAGCAGCTTCGAATCCCACATATCTCAAGTTGATACAAATTTGAATTTAAACTCTTCAAATACTTTCCTCTTTGTAATGTTATTTCTTTCATAACAAAACTCTCAAAAAAGGGAAAAACTTTCACTGTTAAAAAGAGCTATATTCCTACACCTGGTGATGTTGTCATCTAGATATTGTTATTGTGTGGGAAAGAGAAAAAAAAAATTGATGAAGTCAAAACACAGCTAGAGGATATGAGAAATTGGGGAAAATATACATTGTACACCTACAGAAAGACAAATTATGATTTTTAAACAGGTGGGCCCGAAGGACATGTAATAATTTGAAATTCATTAATGAGTATCAGTTGAAAGAAACCAAACCTGCATAAAGTTTTCTTCAATTATTCGGCATTTCCTGTCAAAATTTCTGGCAGCTGGACAAACTTGTCCCCGTGGCAACAGAAACCGATGGAAAAATAATATCCCACGTCTGTCATCAATACTCATTCCTGGATGAAATTGGCCTGGGTTGGCCTGGTACCGTTGCAAGCTGTTTTTGGCTTTATATTTCTCATTTCATTTTATATCCAAGGGGAAAACTGAAACTTGACACATTATCACACTGCAAAATAACATCCTCAGACAAGGTAACCCAGTTCGCAATGTTATTTATTTCAGCAGTATCACGCATGGAAATATCCAGAAACCATGTTTTCGTGAACTCAAACAGGCAAAGAGGACTGCAGAGGAAGCCAGGGGGTGGATTCAAACCAATGGTCTGCCGGTCCCTTTTTATCGAATCAGGAATAATGCACTTAATGTCATGATTCATACACAAGTACAAGCGTAATGTTTACAATTTAATGCACATGCGCATGATTCACATAAAAAAGCTTGGCAGTTCAACCACAAGGTCACTGCCTTGTCAAGTTAAAATGGAGATGTACACTTAATGTGTCATCACTGGCTTTATACCACCATCAATCTATCCCATTCCCCTCCCCACCCCCCCCCCCAAAAAAAAAGGAACTCAGTTCTCGATGACCAAAAGTACCGACTGGGGAATTAATTACGACAATTGGATGCATTTTGCGGCAAGGTAAAAGATATTTGGCTGCAGCGTCATGACAAAAAAAAAAAAAGGACCAATTCATTTCCATTTGTCAGATTAAGCCTAGCTAGCTTCCTCCCACATTCAACACTCGTTTGTTTCATTCTAGTTTCCCCATCCCACGATCCAACGACTCATATCAAACTCAGTACAGCTGTAGGAGACTTAAAGGGAGTGGGTCTTTACACACATCATGGCATAATCATTAACCTCTTCATTCTCAGATATCAACGGTTTGTATCAATCATCAAGCTTCTTCGGACAATTTTTCCATTTGTATGTTTGTACACCCATTGTGTACAGGAAGCCAGGCACGGTGAAAGCTTATAATATATATAAATGGGCAATTAATCACTATCTTATGAGGCAATAAATCATTTAATAGAACAGGCCAAAGACTTGTTACAGCTATCAAAAAAAAAAAAAAAATATATATATATCACTGTCTGATCAAATCTGACATCCTTTCATACTTGTGTCCATTTCCACATAAGACTCCAGGATTCCATTTCATAGCAAGTTGTTACAAATTATAGCAATTCTTGCTGCAACATGTTCGGCAAGTGACATAGTAATGGTGATAAGAATCCTGCTTCCTGATTGGCTGTTGCTACAAAAAGTTGTCACTCTAGCTAGGATTGGTATCATAACATCCTTTAACCCATTGAGGACGAATCCTGAGTACTGTAAAACGAGGAATTTTCGCATGCATTTTAATTTCGCGAATTACGCGAGCGCCAAGATTTGCGAAATTAAAATGCACGCAAAAGTTCTTGTCTACACTATATGCATTGAATGCCAGTGGCAGTTCGCGAAAATTTCATGCCGCAAAAAAGGCCGTCAGCTCCAATTTGCGAAAAATTCATGCCGCGAATATATGTTTTACATACTCAAACGTCTATGGGAAATGCATGTTGTAGCAAAATCAAACCGTCCTCAACAGGTTTACCATTAATGTGAAATGAGACCTAGATCATTCTTTGCACATAAACAAACAAATAACAAAAAAGCAGAGGGGTCTTTACTTTTAAAGTTGGTGGTAAAAAGACTTTCTCGTAGTACAGTGCCTTTCAAACTTTAACTAAACAAACACCCTGAAAAACCTTTCAACACTCAAAAAAAAAACAACCACCTTAATACTTCTATCATTAAAAGAAAAAAGAAAAAACACAACCAAACCTGAATCTATTTAAACATTGTGCGAAAACTAATTCATCCCTCCAATCTATATTTTCTATATAATTGTTTCTGGGTCGAACCGATGTGCGCAGATAGCTTTCTGTGTTAAGCCTATTCTGCAGGATTTTGGTTGCCATGGTGCCATTAAGATATCATTATGGGATGCTGCGTTCAGTTTCCCCAAACCACAAGTATCCCACATCAAGGTCATTGGAACCAAAGTTTCACTTCAAGCGCACTCACAGGATCTCGAAATGCACTGCAAAGTAAAAGACGCGGCACGTCAAGATTGTCTTCAATGCAGCGGATTGCGCTAAAGCACTGCATGGGGTTCGGATCCTCAGTTGCCATGGCGACAGGGTATCACGGCCCAGTCGCTTCAATAATGTAGATTCTTGCATTACGTTCATCCACCCCACTGCGGGTGCTTTTGCAATGGCTCAAATCTTGGGATTGAGCAAAATATGGCCGACCAACTCTCACGCACGATTAACACTGTATGACTGGCAGGCCATTTATATGCCAGTAAATCCACAGGAAGGCTGATTTCCAGCGAATGAGATGTTACTGATCCCTTCTGACTATGACACCAATACTACCTACAAAGCAATAGTACATTAATATCAACAGTACAGTATGTCCCCCCCAAAAAATTACAATTCATTTTTCGCACTGACAACACCCAATATGATTAAACCATCTAAATGCTACATTGTACTTCAGAGTCTTAAAATATAACATCTTCGCTTTATTTTGCAGAAAGCCCCATTAAATTTGGTTATTAAAGCGGTCACAGAGAAATGTGGATTGTTGTAAAGCATGTCATTAGTCTTATACCTCCAAGTTTAGCACTTGGATGCTCTTGGAAATGCAAATTAATGTGTGAACAAAATAGACACAACTTGGAGGGAAGAGACTTCTGACATGCTCTACAAAATTCCTCATTTCTCTTTGACCAGCAAAGCAAATTGAATGGGGTTTTCTGTAAGATGTGGGCAATGAGTTGTAGTTTCATACCATGAAATTGTATTTGGATTGATTCACTATTTTTAAAGCTATCGTTGCGGAGGGTACCGTTGTAAATTTTTTTTTTTTTTGGGGGGGGGAAATATGGTGCATTCTCTGGAAATGCATTATAAAAAAACAGTGTATCAAGAAACGTGGGTCCCTACAATGTATTTTCCATTAAGACAATCATTATGAACAATTAGTTTCACAAGTATCCATATGCATATATTTTTTTGTTGTAAATGCATTGTACATTTTGTTCTCTGAATCTGTAGCGATATTAAACAAACATGAGTTATTAGAAATGAAATTTCATTTGAATTGAACTGAAATTGAACATTGTATGTTCAGAGCTCAAATGTTTGAGTGGGCAGTCACCATGCGTCAATCACTCACTACACATGATAGAATAACAACTTCACTGCTTTTGTCTTTGTTATCACAGCACTTAGGACTAGAAGGTATAGGCTTACAGTGAGTAGAAAAAGCATGGTTCATGTAAATTAAGTGACCATATCCATAAAAGGAAAACAGGTTCTGTTGTACGTGCCTTATATCATGAATGTATTCTTCTATATGCTCACAGTCAAAACCACAGACTGTATGCTGATTTGCTTCAATAACTGTAACTGTTAGGGGTACTTGTCATATTGAACTTTTTTTTTCCACACTGAGGAATTTCCAAATGGCATTCATTGTTTACATTCACATTATACATGCAGCCTACAGTAGTGACCTTTGCACATCAAAGAATATATTTCGAATACTCACAACTACACCACAACAGACACAGTGTATGTATACACACCATATACACATATTGTACCATTACACCAGACACATACAGACCTGTACATACACACACCATGCACACATTGTACATCACATAGCTTACACATACACAGACACATTTAATTCATATACACATACACCACAAACATATATCATACACACATACACCACACACACTATCATACACACATACACCACACACACACACACACACAACACACACACACACAAGCACACAGACCAGAAAGACATGTACAAATGCACATTCTTTTCAAGTCAGCAATCAATTTATGAAAGGTCACAAAACTTCTCAATGACCTCATTGTTATTTTAAGGACTTACATAGACACACAAGTCAATAGAGATGTAGATTCAGAGTCCCATTGTGGGATTGACGATGTAAGACGGGTCGGAATTTCCGCTCCCTTCTCAATGGTGTGCTCACTCCATTCCCTTATGTTAATTTCAGTTCTGCACCAGGAACAAACTTGGTCTCACAATTACAATGTATACATCTGCTACTGTAATTTGAAATAAAAAAGGAAGTTGTTTCACTTTGACAGCTTATTTAGTTTCGCAATTTGACAAGACTATATTTTTTTTTTTCTTGAGTGTATCTAACTGAAATTGTGAAAAAACATTAACTGTATGAAGCTATGAAACCTCAAAAGGGTTCAAAATGAATGCAAAAAATGTTTTAGAAAATGAAATCCTTGAGTGACCAAGTATACTATGCATGCAATACTTCCTGTACAACCAGACATTTTAGCATACATTTCAATTTTGCAAGAGCCAAGACTCATGAAATTAAAATGCATGCAAAAGTTCTTGCCTTAACTCAACTAGTTTACACATTGAATGCCAGTGGCAATTCGCAAAAAAATTTCATGCTGCCAAAAAAGGCAGTCGGCTCCAATTTGCGAAAATTTCATGCTGTAAAGATTTCATGCTTTACAGTATACCCCCTAGACTGTAGTGTCAGACTAAATCAGTTTACACTAGTACATTTGTAAGTGGTCTACTAGCATGATGATACAACATACTCGATCAGAAATCTCCCTGCAGTGGCAAGTGCATTTAAACATCAACATATCGTTGACTGAGAACTAAAAGGGCATTATCACAATTTTGGGGGTTATTGAGTTACAAATATATAATTGTGTCACACTGTACAGCTCAATATCCTCTTTACATGTATTATGGTGTCAATTTTTATTATTTTTTTATTTTCAGCAAGATGTCAAAACTCAAAACTCCATGGGTGCTATTTTACCTGACATTTGTTACAAAGGTTATAAATTTACTCACTTTTGATTAAATAAGCTTTTTCTTTCATGAAAATTGATTGTTTCAATTTCATTTACACTCAAATCTTAGAGCCCGATAGTGCCCTTCTGGTTCTCAGCCAACGATATTGAATACATGTACCTCAGTTACCAGAGTTTGACAATGTTTTCAACTGAGCCACCAAGGTGTTCAACAGTCTTTAATAAATCCCACCCTCCGAGTGAATTGTAGAAATCACACCCAGCATGTGACCAGTTATAAATTCTTTTGTGTATTGTTTCTCTCTCTCCCCTTCTCTCTCTCTCTCTCTCTCCCTCTCTCTTTCTCTTTCTCTTTTGACTGAAGGAAATAATTCCTTGAAATGTGAGCTGAGGAATGTAGGCGTCATTCTTCAATATTTGTTCTTCCACACGGAGTCCGCTGCACTATTGTTAACGTAACATCCTGGACAATTTATTGTACACACTGACACAGGCCTACTTTGTATGTGTGTACATTGACACATAGTACGCTCTAGTTCTCACTATATTGTACAAATATGATATAATACTTTCCTTTTCTCTTTCTTTCTCTCTCCCTTCTTAACACTACACAAACACATCAACAAAGAAATTTCATGCCCATTGCTAGGACCCCCTCAGCCCCTCCAATGTAGATTAATGATATGCACCGATAAAACTGCACATCGTTTGTACAGCTACACATCATTTCCACTGTACAACAATGTCAACATTATCAGTTAGGGGCATTCCAGGAAATGCAACCCATCAGAATGATACACTTACATGTCATCGCTGGGATGACACAACTTTGTATCCCAAATTTTGGTGAAAATCCTTCTTTTTTTTTGGGGGGGGGGGAATTAAATGTCAGATAATCATTCATGTGATATCTTGTCAAAATCTTAGCTGTCTCACATGTTAAAATGGAGCCACCAGGGCATGTCAAAGGAAAGGCGACCCTATTTCTTAATACATTTAATACTTTGGCTGCTATGTTTTTTTGCACTCCTGAATATTTGACATTTTTAAGAGAGGCTTTGTCACCCCAATAGCAATGTATCAAAGCAGCTATTATCAAGTATGATCCTGATAATGCCATAGCGGTAGCAATTTACACGCCTGTGAATGTTGGAAATACAGTATGAACATTCCTTGTATATGTCAGTATGAATACGTAGATTCAGTGACCTTTATACTTGGTTTAGTGCCTTTTATAGTATTTGGAACCTTTCATTGTACCCTACCATACAATTGTAGTCTTAAAATACCAAACGTTGCCAAATTTGATTTGACTTGATTTATTGGTTCCTGTACACTGGACATGCACATACATTGTAGTAGATAATCACATCACTGGCTATAAAAATTGTCTCAAAAATACACAGCAGCCTTCACTGTTTTCGTACAACCTTCTTCGTATGGCACAATGTGCCTGGTTGATACATGCTGACTATTGGTGGTCACCTGGGGCAAACCATTTGGGATGTAAAGCATCATTTACCCATTTTTCTCATGTGGGTGGGTACAATTGTTATAGGTGGACCACTTCACCGAGTAATAAACTGGTATCTTTATTATATGAGTTGTGACTTCTTTGCATATGGGACCTCCATCTAATGTCCTAAAACCCATTGAGGATGGACTGATTTTGCTTCAACACGCATTTCCCATAGACATCTGCCAGAGTATACTCAGGACTCACCCTCAATGGGTTCATATCTATTAAAGGAACAATTCTGGTGAAGAAGATATTAGATTTTGGAATAACTTTGTAGCAGGCTGTATGAGACTTTTTGGGGGGCAGGGATGTCCCCCTGTATCTTTGTGACTGTAAAATCATTGATCTGGTAGACTTATGATGAGAGACATTTAGTACAACTGCATGGAGTGTGAACAATGCACATCAGTACATGGACATTTTGAGCAGACCAATTTGGTTTCATCAACATTCCGCAAGTTCGGAACAAAAAAAGAAGAAGTAAAAAATGATGACAGAAAAGTGATGGGAAAAAAAAAGGAAGGAAACTCAGATCCACACTTCACCCAATGCTGTTAAAGTATTGAATCACATGCTTTTCCATGTACACGTGTACATTGTAGGTACAGACAACCATGTTCAAACAGAATTTCTTCCTCAACCACAGGTTGGCACGTACTCATACATGTGTACATTACCACATATATCCTCATCTTAAAGGCATAATTTACAATGTGCAGATGAAACAAAAACCCAGCATTAGTGCATTAAACTATATAGTTCTAAAATGTGAGTTAGAGATAGAAACAATCAACATAAAAAAATTAAACCGGTATAGGATACAAAATGTGAACAACAATAACAATGAAAATGTTTCCAGACCAAACCATCTACAGTTACAGTTTATTGAGAAAAATACTGATATTGATTTCCTTTACTATATCTTAGGCTTTATTGCAAAAATTTTATATGGTAGGATGTTTTGGGGTACAACAGACCTACACATACACATGAAATTTGATAACTTGAACATTTTTTTAAATTACTGCTCCCAAAGGTAAACAGGACCTTCAAGGTCAGAGTGTGAATACTGTACGTACAGATGACACATTGATGGTTATCAACTTTCGTAGATGAAATCTCAACCTTCTTCATTCCAAACGGGCGGTGACCATTAACTATAATTTATTGGACAAGCGGTTTAAAAAACACTCTGCAAAAATGGAAAGCAACCAGAATCTCACACTGCATGATGCTATCACTTCCATCGAGTGCGGTGAGAGAGCAAACATTACCCACCGTCTGCGCAAACGGCCGGCGAATTACAATAGCGCCACTCTTTCGCGCTGCGCGGAAACACCTTTACGACACAGCTCCGTGTTTGCACTACATTCGATCTCAGGATGGGCTAAAAGCTGCCCCTTTTTTAGCCAACAGTGGTGTGACGCCTGTCATTAAACACATCCTGCGTAATTTGAGTATGTTCATTCATGTCGTATATCATATGGAAATACACGTGCGTGCAGCAACATCACTTTGCTCAAATAGCAGCCGTTTGCACAAGGAATATCAGATGGCAATATAATGCGTGTAGTTACTATGTATTTGAGTGAATTTGAGAAGACATGATACACAGCATATCAATAATTCCCCCCGAAAAATTTTTTTTTTTTTTAATGAAAAAAAAAGGTCTAAAATTGATAGGGAGCTGGCAGAGCTTATAGTGATAACAACTTGGATTTTTAAGTAGTTTTATATGGATTTTGTAAAGTACAGTATATCATTTTAGACTGTGAATAGGTTTTTTTTTTCTTTGTTTGTGTTTTATACATTGGTAACTGAGTTTTTTTTATGAGTGGTTGTAAAGGTGGTAAAATAGGTAGTAAAATTGTAATGGG
The DNA here is from genome assembly GCF_964275005.1 of Diadema setosum. Classification (NCBI taxonomy): domain Eukaryota; kingdom Metazoa; phylum Echinodermata; class Echinoidea; order Diadematoida; family Diadematidae; genus Diadema; species Diadema setosum. The sequence continues at coordinate 28,781,721 of NC_092690.1, forward strand.
AAATTAGGGTAATTGGTAGAAAGGTAGAATTTAGGTTAGGTAGGGAGAATTGTTTTGAGAGATGGGCTTTATATTAGATGTATGAAATATGCATTGTACTTCCATTTTTTTTCTTTTTGGCAATTGCTGTACTATTGCCATTTTACTTGTTATATTGAAAAATGAAAATGAATATTTCAGTTGTTATTTTTAAAGGACTCCTGTTATGTTGTAGAGTAAATACCAGTGGCTTTAGGTCTATATTTAAAGGACTCGTGACTGCAACTGTACAAAGCGTGTAAATTAAGTGACAGCGGTTTACAAAGGGAAATTCTTTTTTCCCAAAAATGTGTTATTTTGTTCATGCTTCTTACAGCAATTTAATTTCCAGGTCTGTATTAGAATTAATGCACTAGCAAACCAGGAGAAATATAACTATGGCAAATTTTCAGCTCAAAATGGTCAATGATATTAAAAAAAAAAAAAATCAACACAACATACTAGTTTCAATATGAAAGAATAGCTTTGACAAAAAAAAAAATCATCTTTTAGGATATATTGTAGTTAAACCTAGAGCATGTGAATGAAATGGGAGTCAGTCTTGTACTGTGTTTGGTTTATAAAAAAAAAAATGATTAAAAAATGTTTCATTGTCCCACGTACTTGTTTTTGTGTTGGAAAGTTTGAATCAGATTGCATGTACCTACGCTGTATACAGGATCTTTGTTTACATCATTTGTTGAACTCTACAGAGCTATGCCATGAAATCCAATCTACAGCACTCTGGGGAGATTCCTCTACACTGATAAAGCTCTGTGGTACTGGTTAAAAGCTCTGAAGAGATTTAGGTATTTCCGCACAGGATATTGAGACACACGTTTGTGAGATCTGTATACTGCATGTCATCGTGTTTACGGAAAGATGTTAATACGTGTATCTAGAAGATTTATGTAAATGATGCCACAACCATACCACCCAGCTTTCATAGATTCTTGGTAGGATACGAAACTGCATGACAATTTTTGCCTTGAGCAAAACAATGCGGAGTGGAGTTGATGTACAAAGCTGTAAAATTCTTGGAATCCTACCACTGAAAAATTTGCAGGATATAATTCAAAGAATTTGAAGAAGGAAGAAGATGAAGAAGAGAAAAGACAGACACACAGACACACAGACACACAGACACACATACACACATACACACATACACACACACACAAACAAAAGGGCTACTGCCATTTATGTGGGCTTGACAATCCTGCCAAAGAAAGTTGGCCACTATCACCAAAAAGAAGAAGTTCAAAACAGGCTCCTAACCGACATCCATGCCAAATTGTTCATTGAGATTCAAACGGGGGAGAAAACAAGATGTGGTGGAAAGTGCCACGGAATCCAGTTTCAGATCTCTCAATTTGTTTTCGTCTACTCCCTACGTCTGCAGCCGCGGTGAAATCCGCACTCCTACCGTAGGAATGTCTGCGCGGGAGATACCGGGACTTCATTTGCGTACTGCACCACCGCCCACATCGACGGATTCGGCGACGCCATCGGCGATATTTGATATCGCAGTGAGCATCTCAAATGGTTTCGCATTGCTCAAGCAGAGAATGAGGAAGAAGACATTCATGGCATGGACAGCGCACAACTTTTATGCAACGGGAAACAAACACCTGAGGGACTCCCGCAAAAAAACTTTACAATACCTTGAGGAAAAGTCTTGGAGTGAGACTAAGAAAGACCCAGAGATGTTTACATCAAGTCAAACACCACTGTAAAAGAATCAATCAAATATGGATCCTACAGAAAACATCAGAAAACTCATTTCAGACATATGACCTTGAGTTTGAATACATGTTTATACAGAGAAACATTATCATTCCTTTGGAATTAGCTAGAGTTTAGATTTATTAAAGAATATCAATGAAAATATATCAGGACTTATTACACTCCAGATATACTGAACAGGATCATGAAGAAGGTTGATAATCCTTCTGCAAAAATTGAGAGAAAATGGTCATTATTCATCCAGAAAACACTTCCACAACAAACACAACAAAGTTTGTTGGATGCTGGTTGCATTTTCTTGCTACTATGTAGATCATGACAACTTGACTTTCAAGCATGCAGAACCCTCCTGAATTTTTTTTTTTTAATGACTTTCTCCTCACACATAAAATTTATTTTTTTATTACACAAATTCTTCAAACTACACATAATGCATTTTGGGTTGCCACAAAATTGCCAGCACCTCATCTGCATAAAAAAAGACATGTGTGGCAAATCAAAATTAATGAATTCTCGTTACAAGTTGTTTTTACGACAAATTAGCCTGCATCAGTTTATATAAACACCGATTATTCAATTTTTCATTGTGGCTACCAATATGGCATTGGATAATTGGTGGTACTTTTTATGTTGATGAATGGACAATTTGTCCCTCAGTTGCAACATGTATGTACTATGTATCTTTGCATGCATCACACTTCATTTCACTATAAGGCAACATAATGATGTATTGCATATTATAGACCTACACATCGTATAGAGGCAAAAAAAAAAAAAAACAAACAAACTCTGACTAGTCTTTCTTCAGTTGTTATGTGTTTTGTTTAGTTGGGTGTTTGTTTTTTTTCTTCTTTTATAGTAGTGTCTTTCTCTCTCTGCTGTGTGATACCATTCGAAATATTCATCTGCCGGTGAACAGTGCAACTTTCACTGGCATTCCAATGTAGGAAAGAAGAGGTTGCTACATGTATTTCGAATATACCCCTATGTGAATGCCTGTGTGTGTGTGTGTGTGTGTGTGTGTGTGTGTGTGTTTACATACTGTATGTCATGAGCTTGTTGTAATAGGGGTGGCAACATGGACAGCTATAAAAGTGAAGACACTGTACACATGTACAAATTGTACAGTTGAACCTCTCTTATCCGGCCTCCCTTTATCCGGATCTCTCTATTATACGGACGCAATCTCGCCGTGATTTTTTTTAATAATTACGGGAGGAAAGGGGGATTCCCAACTCAATCTAACAATGGCGACCTACAGTCGACTTTGCCGAGTACAGTTTATTTTCAAGATCTACTTGATACATTTCTCAATAATTATTTAGGTAAATCATTCCAAGAATTTATAAAACAAAATGATTTCATTCTTGCTAACACGAACCTCTATTTTGGGGTCTGTTACTGAGTGTAACAATGAAAAGGTTGCAGTATACACATTACTACATGTGGTACTACAATGGGCTACATCAGTACACATGTGTATGTATATGTACATGTATAAAGCATTGAGTCTCCCGTATCCGGCCAAATCCCTTATCCGGATGAGCCCTGGTCCCAACTTGTCCGGATACGAGAGGTTCAACTGTACAATTGTACATCCATGCCCATGGCATAGTGATGTGTAGTTCATGTTTTTCCCTCCATTGACATCTCAGCACGCTGAACGATCAATCAACCACATCCAGGTAGTTCCAGCACTTCTGTCTTTAGTCGATCTTTGGGCAATATTTACTCTCTTGTTTGTTTATTTGTTTGTTGTCAACCACAACTACAACAACTGACAGCAGCGATGACTTTGTCACAGTCTCTGAATCATACGAAAAACAAAACCGCAATTTCCCATCCCCCCCCCCCCCCTTTTTAAATCAACAACAAATGGTAAGGCAGGTACATTGTGTCCACTTCAATCTTGTATTGAACTCAGCTCCAGGTGGCTTTATAATTAGTTTAATTTTGTCGTGACAGTTGTTTTTCTCCGGGTTAAAAAAAATATATATATATATATGAAAACATGGTCTGAATTTGGAGCCTCGGTGTTTGGTTCTCTGAATCAGAATTTGCTGGAAGGTTTCACCTCAAATTAAAGATTTAAAGTCTACGATACAGAAAGTGGAAAATGGATAAAGAAATACTATCAAGAGTGGAGTGAAAAGAAAATGGACACAAAACTTCCGGGGAATTGAAAAGGAAAGTATCTTTTATGGATGAATGAAACTACAAGACATTCAGCAATCAAGTTTTATTAATCACACATGAATCCAATTCCTAAACTTGCCAATTTGGTATTTGATTGATTTCAATTATAGAAATAATATTGCACATTCAACTGAAATACTGCATAAAATTCTATGTGAACTCTGTAATTTTGAAATCTATGTTTTGTTTGGTTCATGACATGCTCATTTTGTTTCTGAGTCATCAAGAACCGAAAAATTAAATCATATAAACTAGCCAAATTTAAATTAATGTGCAGCCTGGACGCTACAAAAATTCTGACAGCACTGATTTTAGTATGTGTGCACAAGAATAAAAATGAGCAACTGGCTCTTGGTTTTGTATCTGATACAATATCATATAACAATAAATCAATTCAGCATTTCATGTACCATACCAAATGTTTTGTAGATTTTTTTTTTTTTTGGTTAGCTTATTTGTTTGTGTTTACATTCCTTTACTTTCTTTCCTTCTTTCTTTCTTTCTTTTTTTTTTTTTGGGGGGGGGGAGGGGGTGGGGTTGTGTGACTAAATTAGAAATCGTCTCTGGCTTTTTATGAAGATATCAACAGAAGTGCCTGGCAGGGAGGCTACAGAAGCTCTGACAGCATTCAATTAATGTGTGTGTACATGAAGAAAAAATGTGCCATCGGCTTTGACTTCGGGAGTTAATGATTAAAAAACGGCCAGCTGTCCCCCTTCGCCAGCCCCGGTTCTCTGATCAACTGTAATGCATCCTCCAACAGCTGTATCATATGGCAGGAATCGGAGACATTTATATTTGTTGCCTCACTGCACAGTTTCTTCCACACCAGTGTCTTTTAAAGTGGAAAAAAAATCTAATAAGTAATGTATATAATACATACAATTTATTATTTATTTTTTTTAGATATATAATATATGGGAAAGATTAAAATACAGGCAACTCCCATTCTAATGAGGTCCTCAGGACTGGCAGTTTATTTTTTAGTGCTTCCTGAAAGAATTTTTTTTTTTTTTTTTCACTTCTGGGTCCCATTTCATAAAAAGTTGATATGATAGCAACACTTGCTAGATAGCAATTGTCAAGGTAATGACAAGAATCCAGCTTCCTAATTGGCTGCTGCTATGGGAAGTTGCCATTCCAGCAAGAGTTGCTATCCTATCATCTGTTAATGAAATGAGGTCCATTTCTTTTAAAAGCTAGGCAAGTGATAGCACAACTAGCAAATATTTAGATATATACAGTGTAACACTATTTCTTTCTTGCAAAAACATAATGGTAAATCAATGCTACAATGTACAGATTGCACATTACTACAGTGCAACGACCCTTTCATTTAAAAGCAAACTTTGGAACCTGAAATACTTTTGAAATACAGGTGTATAATATGTACTGAACATCCTCTCAGATGTGTGCATTTAAGTGCTAAGAGTTATCAGTGCACACATTTATGTAGTACAGCACTTGTACAGTGTATCATTGACATTCTACATACACAGCATGCATTCAACATAATGAAAACATTCCAAGAACGGGGTGTGTGCGTGTTGGTTACTCGTCTGTCACAGAGTACTGTATGTAGTGTATGTATGTACCATGGTATGTACACAACTATGCAATCATGTACACTGAGGATGCTCATACACATGCGATACATTGGTATGATTGTCAGTATAATATGTGTGCAAGTACAGTGTACACTTGCGTACATTGATCTGTACTGTACTGAAACTCCAATTGTATGTGTGTTTCACAGTCAAACTACTCTCTTGACAGTACTTCATTAGAAAGAAAAAAAAAAGATGTTGTGCCTTCTTGTTGCCATGGAGATTTAACAGTGACAGTATCATACTGGAGAATGAAGCATCCCTGTATACAACTGGAAGTTGATGTTGAAGTTAACTACAGCAGGAGTCTTTTGGTTGCCATGGAGATTTAACAGACACAGCCTGTCAAACCCTGCCTACTAATGGTGAATGTACATTTTCAATTGATTACACACCTGTGCATAAAGTGTACTTGGAAAGTCACTCTTGCCAACCCAAAACAGTGATTAATTTGAGGGACAAAAAAAAAAAAAAAATCAAGAAAAAAATCTAGCAATCATTGTTTACCTTCTTGGATTAAAGATAAACTGCATCTTTTTTTTTTCTTTTCTTTTTTTACTTCAATAGGAAGCGGTAAACTGGATAAACATTCACAGACACAAAATCTATGCAGATTTTCTGGCTACAGTGACCCATAGAGAAAGAACACATACTGTAAAACTTGATATATTCTCGGCACGAAATTTTCGCGAATTGGTGCCGACGGCCTTTTTCGTGGCATGAAATTTTCGTGAATTGCTACTGGCCTTCGATGCATATACATGTAGGGTAGACAAGAAATTTTACGTGCATTTTAATTTCGCAAAACTTGGAGCTCGCGAAATTAAAATGCATGCGAACATTCCTATTTTTACAGTACCAGTAATGGATAGTTTCAGACAGGTGCATGGCTTGAAAATTACATTCTTAGATACCCTGACTGCCCAGCATGCCTTGTTCAGAGTATTCCATTCATTGCACAAAGGCCCAGATCCTGCCAAGCAAATTGCCATCTGACATTTAAACAGACTTTCAACAAGAAAGTCAAGCAAGAAGCATCATCTATTCCATTAGTTTACACTGTACTTGTAGATGGGGCTGCAGGTTTCCCACTTTAATACGTGTGTGTGTTTGTGACATACATTGTAATATGATTAGTAATGAGAAGCATAGTATGAAATATGAAAGAACATGTTTAATTCTTTGGAATTCAAAATTTATTTGATGAAAATTGGTCTTTATAAAATGGCTGAGATATCCAAACAAAGCGATCCTAATAAAATGTGACAAGCCACAACTTTTACTACGGTCTAGGATCGCTTTGTTTTACCTTGTTTTTGGATATCTTAGTCATTTAATTTTAAATCAATTTTCATCAAATAAACTTTTAATTCCACTTTGTACGCTCTTCAATACATGTACAACTGTATTTCATGGAGAGGTTTCCAAATATCTCGCAAAATGTTAAAAGCTGAATCCTCACCTCAACCAATACTACACTGTATCATTCCAAAAGAATAAAAAGAATGCAAAGTGTTTGGTGGTATTGAAGTATAGTTCCTGTATGAATTCATTTTAATCAAGGCCCACAAAGGTGGGGCATTAATACAAACTTCCTATAAAAGATTTGTCCCTCCTGCTCAAATGGGCCCTATTCAGCACAAATCATCATAAATTGCCATTAATGCTGTATGGAGGGAGGCTGTCACCAGTACAAACAGCATTAGTGGACAAGTGCCATTCATACACATACTTGCTCAGCAGTGCATACATTTGAATACAAGGCAAATGGGGCAAAGAGGATCATACATTGTAGCACCCTGATTCTACTGAAAAGTGTAGTGGTAGCCATTAAACGCACTGTTTTTGCCCAAACTCACTATTCTTCCTTCAACAAGCATAAATTTTTTATGTACACCTATCGCAAATGGTTACAGCTCATTATTCCGAAGGTTCGTTATTCTGAAGGCTCTTTAGTCCGAAGATTCGTTATTAAGAAGGTTCGTTTTTCCGAATTTCATCTTCGGATTAACAAATCTCCGGATTAACGAACCTTCGGAATAATGCCACAAATGTTCGGATCAACGAACCCTTTTTCATTTTCAGATTAACGAACCTCTAGGTATAGGGAATTTGTGTGTTTCGGATTAACGAACCTTCGGAATAACGGAAGGTTCGCTATTCCGAAGGTTCGTTAGTCCGAAGATTCGTTATTCCGAAGGTTCGTTTTTCCAAATTTCATCTTCGGATTAACAAATCTCCGGATTAACGAACCTTCGGAATAACGCCACAAATGTTCGGATCAACAAACCCTTTTTCATTTTCGGATTAACGAACCTCTAGGTATAGGGAATTTGTGTGTTTCGGATTAACAAACCTTCGGAATAACGAACAGCACCCATCGCAAATCAGGTTTTAGCATATTAGTATCATTTATTTGGTGTTTCTGTCCCATGCAGGCATATATACAGGATTAGCTTTTTAGCTACACTTGTATTAAAACTAGGCTTTTGATAACAGTGATCATTGATACACAAATACTTGCAGGTGCTGGCAGCTTGATTTTTAACATTCTTGGGACCAGCATGCTAAAAATTATACTGACATTGTACGAGACCTGTTGCTCACAATGAGACGGAGAGAGTTAAGCACTGATGTGACTCAGAGCAATTTGCATAATTTATCATCTATCGGAGGCTATGTATCCACAATACAATTAGTGGCATTAAATTGGCTTTAGGCAGACCACTGGGCCTGATTCATGGTTACCCAAGGGGGTCGCCTCGCTGGCTAATCCTCTTGTAATAGTGCAGTCTCCCTGGCTAAACAATCTCTTTTCTGTTTCAGACCACAGCCATCACAGTGTAGTTCATAGCCAAGCCACAGTCATTGAAAAGGTTGCGCATGTGAGTGCCTCCTTTTAATACATGAAGTGCATTTCACCCAGGCCAATGCTTGATAGTCTCTGTTCAAGACACAGTGCAACATACACTAATTCCCCTCTCTCTCTCACACACACACACACACACATGTGCACTGAAATATAGTAATTCTTCAAGACACTTCTCTCAAGCTCTCAATGAAACTGACATGTGATACAAAATAGTTTGAATTTTTGTCCTTTCTTCCTCGGAATATTGATTGTTCAATAAATAAGGCTCGGTTTCGACGTGGCTCTACATTCACAGAAGAGTTTTATTTCTTTATTCAACATTCTAGATACCTTGACTGGCTGTACTTCACATGCAAAGCAACAAATACAAATATTAAATATTATATAAATTCAATAATTTCCTAGGGCAGTATGCTTCAGCACACCAAATGAAGTCACAGGGTGAAGAGAATGAAACTGAGACAACAGATTCTAAATATAGCCTCATTCAATGCCGATACATTTATGAAATTGCCACTTGAAAGTCTTCTTCTACTTTCAAGTCCATGCAAACTAATTTGTGCTACCCAAAGTTTTGGCATAATTACTGGAAACACCTGTCAAACTAATGTAATTCTCAAGTTCAGTTTTGCCTACGCAGAGGGCACCATGCCAAGTTTCAACCTCAAGTCCAGGGATTCCATTTCCAAGGTATCTTGTTCATTGAACCTCAATACTTTGACTGAAATCAGCAATGACTAATCTCTCACAACATAACACTATCACTATGGTACAGAACTGCGCATCTTGACTATCAATGAGTCATCGCAAAGGAGCTTTCGTATGTAATGACTGCAGAAACGCCATGCACTCCTCGAGATTTCAGAACATGCAGTGAAGTCACAAACTCTTTGATCAGATTTTAGTGTCCTCCGACTCAGGAGATCAAGATGGATGGAATGAAAAACAAACAAATAAACAAACAAATAAACACTCAAAGCTACCAGTACAGGTAAACTGTAGTCCTGTCACTGTGTGATGTACACTGTGGTAGGCTGACATGAAAAATATCATGCATTTCAAACATGGATCAGGGACGCCAGCACATTGGGGAGGGAGAGGTTGGGGTAGGGGGTACATGGATAGTGGGGAGAGGGTTTTGCAGCAAGGGTGGGCATATTGTACCAGGGTGCTGAGGGTGTAGGCATATCAGAGCAGGAATAATATGGAGTTCTGGTAAAACATTATATGTTGTTAATAAAAAGCACAGAAAGTGTTGCAATACCAGAGGAAAGATTTGACTCAAAATCATATTCTGTCTGAAAGAATAAAATAGGAGGAAGTAACAGTAGTTCAGAAACACATTTTGTTGACACAACCTCTTAGCCTTTTGTAGCAAATATATTCTACTTTGTATTCTCAAATTGTATAAAAACTCCATAGTCACGTTTTGTGTGGATTAAGACACTGTTTTATAATGAATTTGTTTTGAGAAACTTTTATATCACAGTGCTTGATTTTCAGGTTGTGCTTTGGTGACTGGCATGACTGGCTTGTACAGAACTATCCTTCCAAAGAAAAGTCTCTGATTGATAGATTGTGACAGATGAATACCCAGACCACTACAAAACTGGAAACTTGATACACGACCTTATAGCATTTTAACACAAACGCTATTTATTGCAACAGCCAAATAGAATAGGATCACACTTCAAAATATTTTACATGCCCAGATGCATTTTTCTCAGTTTCGTTTTCACTTGAGACCGTGTCCTGTGCCTATCAATAAGACAGTGCAATGTACAAATTTGGTCAGCAGCTGCTGATGAGCCTGGAGGCTGTTTGAAATATGTGCTGACTGCCACTATCTTTTTCTTCTTCTTTTTTTTTTCTATTTCACATGGTGTGCCAATTATCATTCTTCAAATAATGCACTTTTGACTTATAAATGTGTGTAAAACAAGATTTGTTAGCTCTGAGACACACTAAAGAGACATTCTGCATGCAGAAATATTCACATACAACGGTATTTTCTTTTAGAAATAATGACAACTAGGGAGAGAATACTATGAAAGGAATGTAGCACAATTTATGAAAACAATAGTAATTTTCTTTATTTCTTTGAGATACAATGATGGGTATAAGGGATACATACAGTGAATTATCAAAACAGATTAAAAAAAAAAAAACATACTGCACAATACTTATAGCAGCTCTGGTTAAATACATTACCAAATCATTAGAAACTTGTCCCCTTATAGGATACTTTGTGTACAACATGCTTTCCACTATAAACTGACCCATACACTCCACGCATTCCAACTTCCTCACCCTAAAATTCTGGCAATTCTACAAAATGCAGCCTTTGTCCAAAACAGGTGAACTTGTGAACTAAAAAGTATTATTTGTACAATGAATAACTGTACATTCAGCTACAATGTACTTGTTGGTAAACCCTGCCAACAAAATATGAGCACTTGCCAAAACTGTCAACAATTTTATTTTTTTGTTTGTTCTTTAAGAAAACATTACAAGAGAAGACTGGGTGACACATATCACTGAAAGAAGTTTTGAAAGTAGCAAATGATCTTAATTCTATTGATACACTTCATTTTGCTGCTTCCGTTCACGTTCCATCAAAGCTACAGAAGGCAACCCAAGGAACACTGCACAGCAAAAACATTTCCACGGCCACATGCACTATACCTGGTATAAGATCTCTACACGGCAGATATAGTTTGTAAAATGGTGAAAGGTGTTGATCAATATAGGAAGATACATACCATCAGAGATTAGAATGCAAGGTATCGATGCTATTCTTGATCTTGTCAACATTCAGACTGCTTATGATCAATATAAAGTCTGTGAAATTTCAGGCATATTTGAGAAAATGGCCCATTATAGCACCACACTCATGTTTATATTTAGGTCCTACAGGTTACAAGTGTATGTAAATGGCCAAAGACTGAACGTACATCTCCCCTCCCCCCATGCATCCCTACCCCATAATTCCGCCTTTCCCCATCCCACCCACCCTGACCGTTCTCTCTCTCTCTCTCTCTCTTCCTCTCCCTCTCTCGCTGGTTCACTCTGCTGAACTTTTCAAGATTTCTATTTCCAGCAACTCAAACATGGCACTCTGTTCACTCTCAGCATCGATTCAGAATATTTTCAGGCAGTGCCTTCCGGTATGTTCCTTTGAACTATATTATGCTATACTATATTTATTAAACACAATCAAAATTCTTTTACTCAGTTTCGATATTTTTCATCGACCTGGTAAAGAGAGGAGCCATGAGCATCACCTTGAAATACAGATTACAAGCACTAATGCACCACAAAGCGGTGATATGTTGACATGGCATGTGCCATTGTACCATTATTTTAAAACATCCCAAAGCCATAGCCTTCAGAATTAGGGTCCAAAATCCAAACTAGAAGTTTCCAGTAGAGTTCATTTTAAACAACTAGGAGGTGCATATGAAGCCTAGTACACAACATGGAAGTTGTACATTGTATCCCCTTGCCTATTAAATTTGGAAAGAATTCAACAAGCAGACACAATACAAGACAGAACAAAATGAGGATATGATCCATCTTCAATCCTTGCTTTTATAATATATTCTTGGAATGTCCACAATATGACAGGCAGTACCAATACACTCCAAAAGGCATTCAAGATGCGTAACAAACCAAAAATTAAATAACAAATTTTTATATCTGTACAACAATGTGCACCTCTTCTCATTTTCTGTTTTATCCATCATCACTACTGTGAGATGAATGAAACGTTTGTCTGACACAATTGCCCATATAGACTTATATCTACATGTATCTAGAGCCATTTTTTCTTCTTCTCTTTTTTTTTACAGGTCGAAATGTATGCATATAAGGAGACTTCCATTTCAGAGGCTCACCACTCGAGGGATTTGACATTTTGATGCATATTAAAGATAGAGCCTAGATATACCAGGTACTGTTCTTACGAAAGACTTTACCTGATACAATGTAGCAAAGAGGGCAGGCCAAGCTGCTACTTACAGATTACCATTTTCAGTGCAGAAGAAGGATCAATATTAACAGTTGCTACTATCTGTATGGAACATTTCTCTCAATGGTCTTTACTGGGAATATTTCCTGTATCAAAAAGTATGACAAGTGTACTGTATATTATATACCACATGCCTTTTCAAGATTATGTAGTGACTCAAAAGCTTTAAATTATTAGTGTGTAAAAATGTACAAAAAAGAGCTACATGTATAGCATCCCATGTACATACATTATATGTCAGAGTTTTTGAGTCGCTATGAAAGGTACTCACTACTGTGGAAGCTGCTCAGTATGTGACTACATTTGTATCACTAAGACGTGGTCATTTGATAGTCTCCACAGTGTGATTTAACAAAATCAGTGATGTCCCCATTAAAGTATCCCTGTTATTTCCCTGAAGGTTTAATTTTCGCAAATTTCAAAAATCACAGCTGGATCGTGAATTTTACAACAGGTGAAAATGTCACCATGCACAAGGGTGATAGTGTGTTTACGAAAGCGTCAGTGTCAATTCGCGAAAACAACATATCGCGCAATTGCCTGTGACCTCCTCATTCACAAAAATATCTGTGTGCCAAAATAACAGCTTATTATTGTATCAATGTCCGAAGAGCAGTAAAAACTAATAGAACACAGCCTTTTGCGACACCTACAACACTGTTTACGACAAAAATGTCAAAATGCACATTGAGCATGCATTGCAATCTCATGATTTGGCACACTTACATTGTACAATGTACTACAGTAGATGTCACAGTCTACTTTCACTGCATGACCAATATATCAAAGGGTGTAAGTGACACAGATCGTTACAAAAAACGGACTCAACAATGCGAGAGTGTAACTGATCAGCTCTGACTAAAAAGCCACTCAAAGTTGGATTAGTGGTGGAAAACCAGGATGACCAATGACTTCATCATGCATTTTTGGCACCACTTCAACTTCTTCCCCAAAAATTCCTCGCAGCAGCTTGAAGTATAAAGGGTCGTTGAATATTCCTGTCTCCCCAGCACTATGTTTGGATACTAGGTCATGCAAGCACACTCGTGGGAGACTATAAACATCATTGAAAAAAGCACAACGACGATGGAAGGGGAGGAGGAGGGTAGCGACAAATAGGGGAACTTTCACAGGAACAAGAGGACAAGAGGAGTAGTAGGAAGAGGAAGGAGGAGGAGGAGGAGGAGGAAGAAGAAGATGAAGAAAGAAAGAAATGGCAAGAAGAGGATAGAGAAGATGAGAGACATGGGAGAGAGAGAAGAGGAAAGAGAGGCATTTTGAAAACAATTGTAGGAGGTCTGAGTATATAATGGGGCCAGGAATTTTAAAGAGAAAATTGCAGTTTCTGGTTGGAGGAAAGGAGTTCCCAATGACTGAAAGATGCTGTATGCAGTTAGTTACCATGGCAACAACTCAAAACTCATGTCTGGTTGCTGGATAGATGCTGCCACTGAAACTGCTATCACTGTACATTGTAACTGTGATACAGCTGCTGAAAAAAGCATGAACATTAAAAACTCAGACCTGGAGTTATTATTAACATCAATGAAATCATCATCAAAATGCCCAATAATGGGCCTCTGGGCTCTGGTTTGGGCTGGGCATCAGTCAATACTGCTGGCCAATGTCTGTTGAATAGTTCAGCGCACCCAGTCCATCTATACAATTTATTGCTCTGTATGCTCCTTTCTGTTTTTGTTTTGTTGTTTCTTTTTCTTTTCCTCCTCCTCCTACTCTTATTCCTCTTACAAATTGCACACTGTGGCATGTATTGTACCTTCATGTTGTATTACATGGGACAGGATGAGCACATCTCAGCTACACCTCAATTTGTTTTATTTTGTGATTGCAGAGCTTGTGGGCGATGTTCATCAGTCAGTAAATTCTGTCTGACTACATACTATATCATAAATTTTTCCCCTCTCTCTCCCTCATTCCACACACAAATTACAAGTCTACGCAATCCCCTACGCTACTGTACGCCATCTAGTACAACTTACAAGGTACGAGCACATGCCAGTCCGATGAAAAACCCTTTTCTGCCAAGGCTGGATCCAAGGATTTACCCAAATATTCTTGTCTGTTACACCCCTTTTTCTCACTTTTTTGATCGCTTATTTCCGTCAAAAATTTTTCCCACGAATATGTGACCTATTTCGGTCTAACAATTGCATACATTATGGTTTGATTAGTCGCTTCACAACACCATGCAACTCTACGCAGGTCCAGTGTGAATCCACCGTTACGGCAAGAAGTAGAGAGCAGTAGTGTTCAAAATTAACAAATTTCAAAGTGTAAACGTGAGATTTTGGACAGAGCAGAATGAAGGTCAGTTTATAGAAAAATTACATGGGCAGACTCTGTTTCATATTTCTGATTGGATTATGTCCCTTGCCTTGTTGGGGGCTCTGGGGATGGGGCCTTGTCAGTCAGAGTTTAAACAAGGTTAGCAGAGGATCTGTCATATAACATACCTGAAAGCCGAGACATCGCCCGTAAAAACATTCTCTGTCAAGGGCTTGAATTTCCAACATCACATTATCCGGGAAATGTTCATCGTTCTTGGGAAAGAGATTGCCGCGCTCGGAGTACGCGACCAACTTCTGGGCGTAGGCGAGAATCACCCGTAGCTGCCCGAGAACTTTCCCGTACGATTCCAGCTCCTTTAGATGGTGACTTGTCCGAAATAGCAAACTTTCGCGGGTCTGCGATATGTTCCCGACAACTTTGATCAGTTTGTCCACACAGGCGTCAACCACTTTGACGAGGCTGCGGTAGCCATTTCCGGGTACTTTACTGTCAAAATCAAAGGTATGCGAAATTCTTTCCAGCGCTTCCACAGTAGGTCTCATTGCGTCGGCGTCTTGTTCGAGCGTGCAAAACAAGGTGTAGAATTTATCACCGTTCGCGCCGCGTACCTTCTGAAAATATTCCATGTTGTTGATAACAAGTTGCCGTAGAGTGGATATGGACAGCAGAACTGAATTGTCGAAATACGACGAATTCGAAAAGCTGGAAACGGCAGACATTTGCCGTTGTAGAGTAGCCATGATTAGTGGCTTTACTTCGCTCACCTCTCTCGCCCGAACTACGCACCGTCGGGTGTATCTCCCGTAAACTATCCGCTGATCTCTGGGCGACGTGGTACGTGGCCGACCGTACAATGTTGTAACATTTGTGTTCGGGTGGTGCTCACGAGATGAATGGCAATTGTGTACGGAAGCTGTGCTAGCGAATACACCCAGCCGCCAGTCAATGAGAAGCCTGTGCACAAATCAATCGCGTAATAACGTAGCACATGCATTACACACTATGCGAAACCTATCGGAACGCACAAACCCGAGTGTGCGCGCGCCATAGAGAATGCATGGGAGTGATACACTCTAATTGGTATCACATAGCGCAAACAATGCGCCGCTAGCAATGGCTTCAAAGGTGTCATAAAAGAACTTGTGGGTGATAACAGAGTGATCATCGGTGAAAGTAATATGAGCTGTTTTCAGTGATATATCCTTCGAATTGTAAACTAAAATTGAATCATAGTGATAATCCTTATATTTTGCATCATTAGCAATTTTTTATTTCATCAAGATTCATAAAATCCTATTTTTGCCTGTCGACTTTGGCCCTCCTGGCGACTAAAGTCATTGAGGATTTTAAGTGTCCAGTATCACGTCCTATTACCAGACACCCACCCCATCAGCATCTTCAGTAAAGTTACACCAGAAAAGTTAGTGTAGTACACCTTTCCATTCGCAATATACTAGTAACAGTGACATGTACTATCAACCCGTTCTGGCAGCTGGAATCGAATTTCTCCCGGTTTTATATCAGCTGCAGCATAACAGAATGCTGCCTTAGCGGTCAAATTCAATTTAAAGTCAAATCAAATTATATCTTTCTTTTTTTTTTCTTCATATTTCTCTTCCCCTCCAGCCTCGCCCCATCTCTCCGTTTTCCTCTCTCTCTCCCTCTATCTCTCGGTAGGCCTATAATATATCTATATATTTGCCTACCTATCAGGAACTGTATTTTCTTTCTCAGTGCTGCGGGATCTCAAATTGCCCGTGTTATACCTCTGTGGACCTGTAAATTGTATTTCCCTCCTCAGCTGGACAGCATGCATGTAAATTGTCTCACAATAAAGATACAGCATCGTGCTAGGAAGAGTAGCATTGACACGGAGCTCTCAGCAAAATCTGATCTTAGGTAAACCGTAACGGTTGCTAAACAATCGAATAATGTCTAAGTCTGCCGAGAATGTTGTGATTGCAGAGAAAGCCAAACATTCCCGCGCTAGATCTCAGTGTGCTCTGCTTCTGAATTAACTTTCCCCCTCTTTTTTTTTCGTTTTTTTTTTCTTTCGTTTTTTTTAATTTTTTTAACCCAGCGTGGGAGAAAATCGCGGTTAGATAAATGGCGTGATGGAGGATCTAAATTTCTACTCACTTTTTCGAGAAGAATATGAAATTGTACACTTGCACATGTCATCAAATAGGGAGTGACCCCTTTATTCTTTGACACAGGGGATATAATAATAATGTATAAATTGAATAACGTACACTGTAGCGTGTGCTCAAGAAACCTGTTACTGTTTGTGATTGCAAGAGATGAGGCAAGCATGCAGAGGATGATCACGTGAGACAGTATAAAGTTGAGAGGCAAGCCATCATCCAGACGACTTTTATTTGGAGACCCGTCCGTAATGCTGTAACTTATTAACCTTTGTGTGCTTTGAGAGCCAATTTGAACATGCAAAACAAAACAAAACAAAACAAAACAAAACAAAATAGCACTGTATAGGTCCTACAAAGTGCCGTGGTCACACTGGCAAAAGATCGACATCTTTAAATGAAGATCTTAAACTTCGCAATCTTTTGCCGGTGAGTGTGACCGCGGCTTCTTTTTCTTCTTCTTCTTCTTCTTCTTCTTCTTCTTCTTCTAATGATAATAATAATAATGATAATGATAATAATAATAATGATAATGATAATAATAATAATAATAATGATAATAATAATAATAATAACAATATTATTATTATTATTGTCATTATTATTATTATTATTATTATTATTATTATCATTATATTATTATTATTATTATTATTATTATTATTATTATTATCATTATTATTATTTATTTATTTACTTATTTATTTTTATTCTGGTTAAGTCTGCCTCCTTCAATAACAGGAAGATTCTTGCAGACTGTGTTATTTACATTACAATACAGTTTGTTTACAGAATGAATATTGACAAGCAAATAGCACATAATTATTAAGAACAAAGATTGTAGCCACTGTGTTCAAGCGTTAGTCGTTTTCGGAATGCCCTCACAGATGTCCCAATATGCCTTCTGTTCCGAGTTCCTTGCACCCAAAGGGTTAGAGCCTTTGAAGTACTAGTAGCAAAAATGGAATTTGCATCCGTCGCTTTGACTACGAAACTTATACAACCAATCAACGGAGTTCTGTAAGACGAAGCTCATGCACAGTACATAATACATGGCAACGGTATACCAGTGAGCGAATCCTGCAATGTCATTGGTCAGAGTATACAATAAAAAGAAAAAAAATAAATAAATAAATAAATTAAGTGAAACATTATTCACTCTTGAAGGAGTGAATACAAAAAAGAGTGAATTTTTAGTGAAATTGGAGTGAATTTTGAGTGAAAATGTTCATTTTCACTCGTTTTAGAGTGACCTCAAGGATCACTCGAAGATAGTGCGAGTGATCCTTGAGGTCACTCTAAAACGAGTGAAAATGAACATTTTCACTCAAAATTCACTCTTTTTTGTATTCACTCCTTCAAGAGTGAATAATAACATTATTCAACTTTGTGTGAGTACGGTGGGCATAATAATATACTGTAGGCACATTTAGAATCTCATGAACACAAACGACATCGAATCGGTTCTTGCTAATTTCAGTGTGAGAGTCTTTGACAAGACTAGTGTAGTTGGAGAAATCATTGTATCAACTCTCTCCATCTCGACTCTCTCTTACTCCAGCTCTCTCCCTTCTCTCTCCCTCTCTCCCTCTCTTTATCCGTCACTCTCTCTCTCCCTGTCCTTTGCTTGTCACTCTATTTTCCATATTCTCTTATTTGCTAAGTGGAAAATAGATCCAGCTACTCTTAAAAGTTGACATTTTTTCATGAAATTCCCATTGATAACATTACAATCATCAGTATAGACTGACCCTCTTAGAGAGAGCCAATTTCCTCTTCTCTAATACAGAGAATTAAATTACCCAAAGCAGCGTGAGTATGACCTCCGCCACTACTTGTTTGGGAAGGACACCTATGCAGAGAAAATGAAATCGCCCTACAAAATTATCCATGGATGAAAATTATCCTATTAAGAAGACGTTTGATCGCAACATTGTCGATTCGTTGTGTTGGCCAGGGGGTTCCCTGTTTGTGTGTGTGTGTGTGTGTGTGTGTGTGTGTGTGTGTGTGTGTGTGTGTGTGTGTTTGTGTGTGTGTGCGTGTGCGTGTGCGCGCTGTCGTATTAGAGTAACTGACAGTGATGATCATAATTTTTAAAGGATAATCATGATGAAAACGATAAAGGTGATAAAAATCTAATAATCATAATGACGTTGTTTGATGATGATGGTGATGATGATAGTAATAATAGACCCAATACACGTGTAATAATAATATGAACCATAATGACAGTTGTGTTATTTATTCTCCGAGAAATATTTTAGTCTTAGCTTCCAGAATGAAACTTGACGTGATATTCATCTCCAAGATACATCTTAATTGTATCATCAGTGATAGTCTTATATCATCTTGTATCAGGATAGTATTATATAGAGGCAATAATAGCAAGAATTATAATAATGATTTATAGGCCTAATAATATTGATGATAATAATGGAGATAGTGACACTAATAACATTATACTTTATGTAACTTAACAATGATAACGTGTCAAAGGAATAACTATTAAAAAAAATAATGCCCAAGAGGAAATAATGGCTTCCACAGGCATGTGAATATTTTGACTAAGAATGTATATACTTATCTTGCTAAGATCTCGGGTTTTACAACCGAGATTGTCTGGACCACAAACAGCCAAACAGCATAGGGGACTTTATCCGAATTATCTTGCACGCGGCCCTGGTGGGACTCAATTGGTAGGCCCTATGTATTAGTATCAGAATAGAAATTTCATGGCAAAATGCAAGATACAAGATAATACTCATTATGACACAGAGGGAATGCAGAGAGTTGAAGAGAGAGAGAGAGAGGGAGAGACAGAGACAGAGAGAGAGAGAGGGGGGGTGGAGATGAGATGGAATATTATGATAACGATAATCAAATGAAGACTTGGGTCTGGAGCCAAGAATAACAATGGTGCATCAAAGCGCATTGCGTTTCACCGTGCACTACGTTGTCATCTAATGAAGATCGCTCTGTAACTATGTAGCAGACACCGCTGTCGCGATGTCGGGTTTGGAAGTGCTGCTGCACGGAATGGAAGGTGATAAATAAGAAGAGTTAAGAGAGAGAGAGAGAGGGAGGGAGGGGGGGGGGAGTGTGAGAGAGAGAGAGTCCGACTCCCTGTTCGGACCAAGGAGGTTTACATCACACACGTGATACCTCCTCGTTCAGCCTGACAGCTCTTAGGAAGTTTAGAGTACTCTCAGACTACTGGTTTCATTCGTCACCTCTATCGGAATTTCGGAATTAACAACACCGTTCTGCCATGTCATAAGGAAACACGCCTTACCGTACAAAAAGAAAAGATATCTGTGTCTCTATTCTCTATATACACAAGTGGTAGTAATATTAATGTTTCTGCCAAAAATATATATATATATATATATATATATATATATATATATATATAATATACATCTATATATATATATATATATATATATATATATATATATAAAATACGTGCATACGTCTCCCCCTCCTGTGTTTTTTTTTCTCTCTCTACTCCTAGCACACACACACACACATAAACACACACGAACGCACATCTTTTATCTTTTTCCCTAAGATCAAGATACGAGTATCGAGTGACAATTAATGAGCATATATATATGCTCATTAATTGTCACTCGATACTCGTATCTTGATCTTAGGGAAAAAGATAAAAGATGTGCGTTCGTGTGTCATAGAACACAAACTAGGGAACGAAATGTAGAAAGAAAGCTCGCTGTAAGTATTAATTCTATCTATACATCAATCTATCTTTGCCTAACTAGGCTAATCTATTTGGAGTATTCGTACAAAATGAGATTGTGAGAGCAAAGGAGAGAGCGGGGGAGGGGGGGGGGGGGGTGATAGAGAAGAAAAAGGACAGGCCGAAAACGGCACGAGCGAGCTGTAGGGGAACCGATCGACCTGCGGGGTGATGTTGCTCAAATTGCAGCACATTTTCTACAAACATGCACCTCCCTCGTCCTCCTTATCCGCCCCGGTCGAATCAATGTAATCCTCGACAGATTCATTTCGACCCCCATCTGATAGTGTTGTCATGCTCGCGGACATGTTGACAATCAGTCTTACGGAGATCGTCTGCCCGGGCGTCCCTCGATCCCACACGCAATCGCGGACTAATAGTTCCTGCTTGCAAGCAGGCGACATCTGAAAGAATCTCTCTCATAGGAACAAATCCACGGTGGCGCATGCGAGTTAAAAATAATTCACCGCCTAAGCATGTTTTGAAGCACTTTTAGGACAGAGGGATTTATAATTTTTCATTCCATGCACACTCAGACAAAGTACGCAAGACAGCTAGAGAAAGCATCCTAAGAAGCAAATAGTGGTGGGTCGATAATCTCGTGGTAATAACAGCCTCCGCTGAACTGAAAGATTGGGCGGTTCACGGTCTGATTAGCTTTTCAACTTGTCATGTGCTTTTCCCTCTTTATCTTTTTTTTTTCACTCCCCCTCAACCTCAATCTCCCCATTTTGCAGGAATTTGACGTCACTCAAAGAATTTATCACTCGTGTAAAAATTACAGTACGTTCTGATTTCCCCGTGTCCTCTCCTTGTTCTTTTTCCTTCTCCTTCAAGATTTTCCAACAATTAACGATGCTATCACTATATACAATCATGTACTACTACTACTTCTTTCACAGGGCTTTACGTAACATCGTCTATAGCGCAGCTACTGGGAAACATACACTCTCTATTTAATTTCTTTTTAAATGTATAATATCCAAAACAAATACAACTATAGGTAACTTATAAGTTACTGACAATTATTTTTCTAGAGCCTATAAAAAGATCTTGACATGCTGGAGGCAAATAGGCTTTACACATTTCTTGAAAAACAAAATCACACTAACAAATACCCACAACAAACCAAATACACGTATTGATTGTCTCAGTATGTACCACCACCCAAGCCTCACTTCTCGCCTCCACAATCTTGCCCACCAAGGACTAGACAAAAGAGCAGACGCAAGGCTTTTAAGGTCATGACCTTGAACTGCAATGGTCTGAAAGGGAGTTCCAAGCGCTCAAACTTCAATGCAGCGATCACTCAGCATTCTCCAGACATTATCTTGGGGTGTGAATCCAAGCTGAATGCCGACATCCCTACTTACTCCATTTTTCCAGACAGCTACTTGGTTCTTCGTAAAGACCGAAATCAGTATGGGGGAGGCATTTTTATTGCTGTACGAGATGACATCACAATCAGTGAATGCCCACATCTTACTTCCGACTGCGAACTCCTATGGTGCACTCTTGAGTTAGCAAACACCAAACAGCTCTTCCTTGGTTCTTATTACTGCCCACCAAATGAGCGTCAAGCTAGTCTTACGGGGTTGGAAAACTCTCTTTCTACCTTGATGGGAAACCGGCGGAGTCATCCCAATATCCTCATCGCAGGGGATTTCAATCACCCTGACATCAACTGGGAAAGCCAGACCACAAGCAATCCCACCTCTGCCACAACACACCAAAAATTACTGGACATCCTGCTCACAAACTCCTTATTCCAGTTAGTACGTGATGTTACCCGCCCTTCATCTGGAAATGTTCTTGACTTAATCTGCACATCAAATCCTAGCTTTGTGACCAATGTAGAGGTTCTACCTGGAATTTCAGATCACCATTTGCTGACATACACCATCAACCTGAGTCCAAACCAACAATCTAAGCCTTCACGGAAAATCCACCAGTTCAATAAAGCTGATGTCGATCAACTCCAGGAAGCTACAAGAGCTTTCTCAGCTGAGTTCTTTCTCTCAGATCCTGGAAAGCGTTCTGTTGAATCTAACTGGATGATGATCTCAAATTTCCTAAACAGGTGTTTGAGTGAACTGATCCCATCAAAGATGAGCAAAGGAAAGAGGCATCTCCCATGGATTACCCAAGACATCAAACAGAAGATGAGAAAACGTGACAGACTGTTTAAGAAAGCTTTCCGGCAAGGTACTACAGCTGCATGGAAAGACTTCAGAAAGTTTCGAAATCAAGTGGCTAAGATTGTCCATGAAGCCCATGACAACTACATAAACAACATCATTGGAGCAAGTCTGCAAGACAATCCCAAAGTCTTCTGGTCCTACCTCAGAAAATGCCGCACTGAAGTGATTGGAATACCCTCCCTGCGCACTGCTGTAAAGCTATGTTCTGCAGCTGCAGAAAAGGCAGAAGTGTTGAACAACTTCTTCCACACCACTTTCACCAAGGAAGACATGCAGAATCTACCATCAAAGGACCAGTCTCCCTATTTGCCCATCGGACATCTTCACTTTGATAGGAGAGGAGTCGAAAAACAGTTACAGCAGCTAAACCCTTCCAAAGCCAGCGGACCAGACGAAATTCCACCCAAGCTTCTCAAGCTTATGGCCCACGAAATTGCTCCTGTGCTGTCCTTCTTGTTTCAACAAAGTTATAACACCGGCACAATACCATCTCAGTGGAAACAGGCCCTTGTCTCCCCGATTCACAAGTCCGGTGAGAAGAATGACCCTTCCAACTACCGTCCCATCTCTCTCACCTGCATTGCCTGTAAGATTATGGAGCACGTAATTCTTAGCCATGTCTCCAAACATCTGGCATCAAACAAGATTCTCACTGATACCCAACACGGCTTTCGCCAGGGCTTATCAGCTACCACACAGCTATCATCTGCAGTACATGACTGGTCTTCCATCCTCCAGAAACGCAGCCAAGTAGATACCATCTTCTTGGACTTCCAAAAAGCATTTGATAGAGTGCCCCACCAACGACTTCGCATCAAGCTCCAATATTATGGCATCTCAGGTGATACACTAAACTGGATAATGGCATTCCTCTCAGACAGAACACAGTGTGTGGTTGTTGATGGTTCTAAGTCATCATGGCAGAACGTCCCATCTGGAGTCCCCCAAGGCTCAGTCATTGGTCCGACTCTCTTCCTCATTTTCATAAATGACATCCAAGAAAACATCAAGTCTTCACTTCGGCTGTTTGCAGATGACTGTGTCATCTACAAAGAAATCTTGTCTGATGATGACCATCACATTCTGCAAAAAGATCTGCAGCTGTCATCCTGGTCTACTACATGGCAAATGAAGTTTAATGTTGAAAAATGTGCTGTCCTCTCCATCACACGTAAACGCACTCCTCACACCTACACGTACCGTCTTGGCAAAGATGTAATACCTAGGGCCAAAGAATACAAATACCTAGGAGTGACAGTGACTACAGACCTGCGATGGAATCAGCATTGCCAGAACATCAGGAATAAGGCAAGTCGCACACTTGGCCTCGTTCGCAGAACTCTGTCACCATGCTCTAAAGAGGTTAAATCCAGAGCCTACACAGCGTTAGTCCGTCCTCAACTGGAGTACGCTTCAGAGGCATGGAACCCTCACACTGTCACAGCCGTTAACTTACTCGAGCAGGTACAAAGATCAGCGGCTCGGTTCGTTTACTGTGACTACAGGAGAACAACATCCTCCTCAACCTTGGTTTCAGGCCTAGGATGGGACAGCCTCCATTCTCGCCGGCTCCTCTCTCAGTGCTCTCTCTTCCATCGATTACATCATCAACTCGTTTGCATGCCTTTTCCTCACGGAATCATACCAGCAACCTACTTCGGAAGACATGACCACCCAGCCAAATATGTCATACCCAAAGCTACAATAGACGCATTCAAATTTGCAACTTTCCCAAGGTCAATTCGACTGTGGAATAATTTACCAGGATCTGTGGTACTCACTCCAAACCCAGCCACGTTCAGAGAGGTTGCGCTGCCCTTCATCAACAAGATGCAACCTCCTGCTGGGTCCCACATGCTGTAAAAAGGGACCAATGTTTTTACTTGCACAGACACTCTCACTTTTATTGTACATAAGAGAGACACACACAACCTTGTCACTTTGGCACCTCCATTGGCACATGACACGATTTGCATCCCGGTATAGCTTCCTTGGAGCTGCGAATGGGATTACTGCAACAAGTAAAAGTAAAGTTCAAATAATCATGGTTGTGTGTTGTCTTGTGCACATTGGCAATACCGCTCAAGTACCGATAAATTATTAGGGCCATCATTACACCAAGTTTGCTCTTACATAAATGGGCCACAAGTTTGCTTAGAAATTTGAATGGTTTGCTGTGAGGGGAGTCACTTATTTTATGTTACTGGTCTGTCATCACAATAAGCATGATCTAAGTAACAATTTGAGCATGTGCTACTTAAAGGTCTTTGCAGGCCTCTTGAAATTGACTTGTAACCAAAGAATTATATTGTTTGAAAAAATGGATAGGTCTTCATGAAAACTGTATTCCATTAAAATACATGTTTGAACTCAGTGCATATCAGAATGAACATGTGAATGTGTATCTTTTTTAATCCACATTAACAAAAGCCATTTATGCAGTTGCTGCACTGCTATGTGAATTTTCAATAACTGCTTGGCTGTTGAACTGCTCCTCTACTTAATAGATCAATTGATATTTTGGAACATCTGTGGTTCAGAGGTATTGCAGACCACTGCTGACTGAGAACCAGCCTATAATAGTAGACAGATTTTGCATAAAGCAGACTAAAAACACATGACACGCATTTAGTTCTGATGACTGGAAGAACTTTTATTTCAAATCAGAGGCAATAATAGTTGCACATACACACACACAAAAAAAAAATCAAAATAATATATGAGATATAAACATATAACTGTGTATAATCTTTTATATATCTCTCATAGTTTGGTCTTTGGATATAACAAAAGGCACAGGGTTACATCATGTCATCTCTGAAATGGAAAATGATGGAAGATTCTCTCTAAAAATACTTCTTCATACTGATGAAAATACTCTGTTTCTTCTCTGATAACTATGAATATCTCATTCTTAGCAATTCTACTGGAATGTCTGTAAAATATGTACAATTACTGTGTACAGTACTCATCTTAATCATTTCAGTTGATTTCCTAGGACATTATACATGTATTCCTCTTTGTTACATTTTCGCCAGTCCGAAAGACGTGGGGTAGCTTTTAGAGGAGCACAATCATCTTCTGCTGAGTAAAATGACAGTAGTTTACTCAGGTTTTATGCATATTTTACTTCAGGTTTTGTTGCTGGTTCATGTCATGTTTGAAAAAGAAAACAGCATTTGGCATGATTAAATACTACTAAAGAGTTTTAATTTCAAATTATCATTTTTTTTTTCCATTGTGACTTCAGTTCACAGGCTACCTCTATACACCTGCAGTACAATATTTGTGCGAGTGGTACACACTTGATTGATATTCCCCATTGGTATTTAAAAAAAAAAAAACACCCCATGTCATAATGACATTCTACTTGGGCAATGGCACACCTTATAATACTTTCTCCATTCTACTTTGGTACATTTAAGATATACCATAAACATTTTATCAAAAGCATGATTAATGATTTGATATAACCAACGGTCTAAGGCCAGAACAATCTGACTGGTGTCTAAATTAATCAGAAATGAGATATGAATCTTTATAAAACACTTGAAGAATGCAGGATAAAACTGTTACATTATGAGGGTTGATTCTTTGGTTTCCTCAAAAGTAGGAGTTTGTGGGTATTGGAGAACAGTTACCCCACCTACTTACATGTAATACCCAAGAAACCCAGCCATAGCTCTGGTGATTTGCAGTCTACCATGCCTGGCCCCCATCTTATAAAACTTGCAGAAGAAATCAATTTAAAATCTCCGGAAAGTTGCTACTGCATTGATTGTAACTTGTCACTGATTGCAATTCGTAATCTAATAAAAATCAGTCATAGATTGGGATTGATTCAGGCCCAAAGGTACTATTGATTTCAATTGTAACTTTTTTTTTATAAGATGGACTTGCAATCGATCATAAAGTTACAATTGATTTGGGGACTTCGAATCAATCATAAGTCTTTAGCCTACAGGGCCCCCAGGATTAGGGTTGGTTTGCAGTAAAAGGACATACTAACTCTCCATGCTTCGATCAGTGTGTTCTGCTTGGATGAAAGCAGTGTTCATGACCTACGCCAGACAAACCTTCTTCACATCACACTGTTAAACGTGTGATCACATATATAATGCCCTGTCCATATCCACAGTAATGCACACCATCTCCTTCTACAGGGGCGGATCTAGCTTTTTATAAAGGGGGCAGTTGGGGGCGGTATGCGAGGGAGTGTAGCAACCGAGCCCGAGCGAGCGGAGCGAGCGAGGGGGGGGGGGGGAGGGTGTGGGAGGGGGGTGTCCCCCCTCCGAGAATAGGGAGAATTTTTGAAAATCTGTGTGTGAAAATGGCATTTTCTTGCATCTAAAACACCACTATTTTCGGCATAGAGGTCACTGCCAAAATAAAATAAATACATAAATAGAAAAAAAATAAAATTACAAGTTAAAAAAAAAAAAAGATTAAAAAAAAATGATCCCCGGATTTTTTTTTTTGATTTTTTGATTTTTTGATTTTTTGATTTTTTTTTTTTTGATTTTTTTTTTTTTTTTTGGGGGGGGGGGGGTTGCAACCCCCCTCTAGATCCGCTTCTGTTCTATCCAGAGCATGTCACACCCTTCTTTCTGACCCAGATCAACCTGTTCCTGTTTTAAGGTGTCTTGGATATAATCCTGTACACATACATGTACCAAGTGCTCCCTTAACACGCAACTCAGCCTTAACATTGTACTAGATGAGTTGTAACCGATAATAAGCAGAAACCTATCTTACGTGAACAAACTCTTTTGGTTCAGGGCACTACAATGTATCATATACAGGTATGAGCAAATAATGTCCTGCTTGACTAGTTGTAGCATCACCACACCACTGACCAATGGAGCATCAAGAGCTGAGAGTAAGATCTGGGTACCGTTTCATGAAAGTTGTCAGTGCCGACAAGTTGTCAGTCTCTGACAATCACCATGGTAACAGTCAGTGTCCAGAGCATCTCAGCCAATCAAAACCAAGAATTTTGCTGAAATTGTCAGAGACTGACAACTTGTCAGCGCTGACTAAATTGATGAAACATTCCCCTGACCATAATTATATATCAGCGTTGTCCAGAACATTATATCTTAGTCTTGATTTCAGACCCTTTCCTTCATGAATCACATAATCTTCATGGTCTGGTTAACTTTTATCCTCACATCTTTTGGAATGACAAGGAGAAATGCCTTATTTACACTGGAAGCATTACTTTTGCTTAAATGAAATGTGTGACACAGATGAAGGTCTACAATTTTACTATCTATATCAGAGTGCATTTCTTTGACAAAGTTTGGAACAGACATGACATAAAACTCATCACTGATACAATAATACATGTAAAAGGATTTTTTCCTTTCACAATGTGAAAAAAAGACATAACACAAACCCATGAAATAAATATCCTGAATATAACATTCTGCTACTTGTACAAAGTCAACACAATTAACCTTCTACAAGCCCTCCATCTCAAAATGTTACTGACATGTACATTTGTATGGTACCAACGAGACTACAAGAGTTAATGGAGTAGCTCACTATTCATGCATGACACATTCGTATACGGCCAGCATACACGCAATGGTCAATGGTAAAATATGTGTACACTCTGCACTGTACTCAATATAATACTAGTACAATACTCCTCTCTCTGCTTGTTTATAGAGGAGGTTATTATCTCCACTCTACACTAGTAAACTTATACGATTCTTTTCTATTACCACCAACTCATTGTACCATTAAACATCCATGTAGGAAGACTACTCTACTATGCCAACACAAAGAAGAGAAGACACCCCTGGAATCTCGTTACAATGAGGATGGATACTGCGAGATACCCATAACAGTGCACTCCCGTTATAACGAACACGGTAATAACGAAATTCCAGTAACAACGAAGTAAAAATTCAGGCCGCAAGATTATCAACTCTATGTATTATTATTGTTTATTTGTTCGGTTATAGCAAAATTTCGATATACTGAAAAAAAAAAACGCCAGTCTCGAGGACTTCATTATAACTGGAGTCCACTGTATGAGACAATTTTGCCAGTCCCATACCGTAGCATTTGTTTCATTTACCCCTGATATAACAAGATACCCTTTATAACGAGAAAATCTCAGTAGTCCCAAGTAGCTCACTATAACATGGTTCCCGTGTGTCAGACTGCATCTGCAATACGCTTTGCAAGTGTGAGATTTTGCAAAGCAAGACTCGTAAGATGCTTTCACATGTCAAGGAATCGTGATTGAGAGGCACAGAAACAGAAGTTGAGATTGTTATATGCACTGCATTTCCTGTCACAGGAGACCACATCTTCTTGAGTTATCAATCTCACAAATATTGGTTGACTTGTAAAGCGCCGCAAAATATAGAGCGTACACACTACATAGGCAGCTGCATCAAGGTGCAACGACACAGGGGCAGATCCAGGAATTTACAAAATTGAAGGGCGGCGTACACGCTCCCCATTTTTCTTCTTGTTATCTCTTTCGTTTTAACAAAAAAAGGGGGGGGGGCGCTCCCCCTGGATCCGCCCCTGCAACAGGTGACATGTATTGCTACCAGACTCTAAGAAATTGAGGTAATTCATTGGAAGAAGATACCTGATAAATTCATGAAGGCACTTACGATGAGCACAAACAAAAACAAAGTCAGATCTACTTTTCAAATGTAAAATCTACAGCAGTACCACAAACAATCATTGACTTTGTTACATACATCCACATCTGAACCTCTGCAGATTCCACTGTGAGGGACCAAAGAAGAAATTCATGTTTTACATTTGTTCCCACAAAAGCAGCATGCAGACCATGGAACACATTGTTGGCTATCCACTCTACAACAAATGTCCATGAAATCACTGAATATGATTTTGATTTTTTTTTTTTTTGAAGGAACAATTTGACTCCTACATTATCACCATCATAACTTCATGGACAACTCATTTTTAATAACTGTTGAGACAGACATCTGCAATGATTTAATGTTTCTTTCCGTTTTCTGCATTCACATAGCCTACAATAATTAAAGGGCCTGCAATCATTTCTTTTTTTTAAAGAATGATAATAAGGTTAATAGTAAAGAAAATTTTATCTTATATATTCCAGGGAGTTTCTTTTGTTGCTGTTAGCACTGTTCTTCCTGAGGGCCTTGCTACAGTAAAAGTGAATATTTTTGCACGAGTAATTTTTTGTACTCGGCTGGGTAAGATTAATTTCACATGCATTCTTAATTCCGCCGAATCAAGATATTTAACAGTATAGTATATGACGTGCAAAAATACTCACATGATTTTATTTTCGCGCTGGTTTCAGGTCCAGTAAAATGCACGAAATTTTCCACACTGCAAAAATTTTCACTTTTCCAGCATCATCATTACCCCAGCATTGCCAGGTACCCATTTTTGTATTTCTTGTCTTAGAGTACTTGCTGAAATATTGTGACTATTGGAACAAAGTAATGAAAGACAGGTAATGGAAGATTCATGACAAAACCATAAAAATCTACCAGAAGTAAATTTTTTGTTGACCTTGAAGGATGAGTGGAATGTAGATATGACCCTTGGCTACGATACAGCAAGCAAAATTCTCCTTCATTGCAATATACTGGGGAAAAAAGAGAGGAAAAAATAGGCCCTATATTCATACCAAACAAGTACAACACATCAGAATATAAATCTTGTATTATCATACACTGTACCTCACTCTCAGTTCCAACAGACATATATTAATATTTTTATGGAATTAGTGGCAAGTACAAAAAAAACCTCCCAAAATCACCCTTT
Source organism: Diadema setosum (assembly GCF_964275005.1). Classification (NCBI taxonomy): domain Eukaryota; kingdom Metazoa; phylum Echinodermata; class Echinoidea; order Diadematoida; family Diadematidae; genus Diadema; species Diadema setosum. Next base: position 28,812,396 of record NC_092690.1, read on the forward strand.
GGCAAATTGGCAACTCTTGAATACACAACTCAATATAATGACAATTCACATAATGTACACTCATTCAAACCGGCATATACCTGTACATAATATTACCTGGCAAAACACAAACTTCAAATCAAGTTCTGTTAGAATAGCAACTCTTGGTAAACAGTAAAAAGTAAATATCATCTTTGACATCTTTGTAATAAAGCTCACAACTTCGTTATTTGATCAAATTTGTGCTGGGGGGGGGGGGGGGGAGAGACAGCGAGAGGAGATATCTCAATATACATTTGTCTTGTTTGACAAATAAGTTGGGGAAATGTCACCCCCTTCAAAATATCATAGTTGTCATAGTTAGAGAGCTGATTTTGTAGGGCACGTCAAAGAGCTTAATCTGTCACTTTAGAAGTTGTGCATGCCATTGTACTGTATAAGCCACATATTTCACAGGATTTATTTTTTTTTTTTTTAATTGGGAATTTTGTAAGTCAACTGATCATTGCAAAAGTAACAACTTCTGAAAATATTGCCTGCTGTAACTTAATTGCTTTCAAATGTGTCCAATATGGGAAATTGCTAATTTCTTTTTTTCATGAACATGACAATACTTCTTTTTCATTTCATCAGTGAGGTTCTATATCGTGAATTGGCCACAGATAAAATTGTTCGAATAAAGAAATATTATGCCTGCGAAACATATGGCGTATTGTTAAAGTGGAAAGTTTTGCACAAGTAATTTTTCATGCTTGGCCTGGTAAGATGAATTATGAATTTTGCATGTTTTTGATTCTGTGCAATCAAAATATATAGTACTGTTACATATAACAAGCTATAGATTTACATGCTTTAATATATTTTTGTGCCAGTTTCTTGGCTAAAATTTCCACTTTTACAGAATACAGTATTGGGATCATTCCCTAACTATGAGGTTATTTTTCATGCACATCTGACAACATGGATGACTGTGGAACCAGGGTGGAGACGGGGGGAGGGAGGAGGAGGAGGGAAAATGGGCGTGGCTGGAAGGAAGAAGGTGGGGCTAGGAAGGGGAAGGGGTGGAGCTGGGATGGAGAAAGGGGTGTAGCTAGGAGGAGGAGGAGGAATAGGGTGGGGCTAGGACAAGGAATGGGGGCAGGGCAGGGAGGAGGAAGAGAAAGGACCTGGGAAGAGGAATGGGCGGGGCTGGAATTGAAGGAGAGGGTGGAGCCTGGGATGAAGAAGGAAGGGGCGGGGCTAGGCTAGGAGTCGCAGCATTTTTTCTTCTGGTCATCGCTCTCGGCCAGTTTGAGGGCATTCTGCATCTCTTCGTCCTCCTTGACCAGTAGGAGCTTGGACATGGCCGTGAAGGCCTCCACGACGTTACTGCCAGACTTTGCGCTGACCTCGTAAAAGTCACACTTGTACGTCTACAGGCAAGCAAGAAATAAAAAGGCAAAAGTAATAGAACATATAGGTTTAAAAATGACTGATTACAATAATGATAAAAAGAATGAATTGGGATGACACCCTGCATCTGCTAGTCAAATTGACACTTGACATAAGTGACATAGTTTGTAACTAGATATAGTGCTAAATAAGAAATTACTTATTATTATTGTTATTATCATTATCATTATTGTTGTTGTTATTATCATCATTATCATCATCATTATTATTATTATTATTATTTCTGACCTCTCAGAAGTCACACTTGTGCAACTGTAGATGAGTGGCATTGAGAAATTTGATTTTTATAGTGATTCTTATGATGATCATGTATGTAACAGATTACAGCTGTCAGATTATAATCTTTCGATTACAATAATAAAACCGAAGATGACAAGGAGAAATCATACCACTCATACAACCACAGGAAAGGGGGGGATCTGTTGGAGTAGATGTGACGTTGACAATGGTTGTTTTATAAGAATGATACCAGTGATAAGCATCTTTTAGTTTCTAAGGATGACCTACAAGTATGACCTATGACACTCACTTCAGCCAGACTGTGACCCGTCTCCTCTGCGATCACCTTGTCGCTGCAGTCGCACTTGTTGCCTAGCAACATCTTGACAATGTGGTCATCTGTTGTCTCCTGGATTTACAATGAGAAAGGATGACAGAATGTCATGGTGCGACGTCCTAAAGCATGACTCCATCTCAAATACTATCTCTAAGACTGCATCTTGTTTAAAAAGAATGACAATGATAAATTTCAGCACACTAGGGCTTCACTGCATAAAACTATGTTAACTCTACAATTAGTGGTGACTATGAATCAATGGTAATTACAATAGCAACACTATTCCATAGTCAATCAAATCCAAGAAATCACTGATGGTTACCACTGATGGCAGAGTAACCATTGCAACTGCTGATCTACACTTATTAAAAAACATGTCGGAAAAAGGAACCAGCGAAAACTCATACCTCAAGGATCAAAGCAATCTACTTGATTCACTCTAAGGCCACTTGTTCCCCCCCCCCCCCACCCCCATCCCATCCCATCCCATCCCTCCCAGGGGTGGGCATCCCACGACAAGCTCACCTCCACGCTGGTCATCCAGTTGCGGACGTTGAGGAAGGACCGCTCGGAGGTGACGTCGTAGATGACGACGATGCCGTCCGCCTTGCGGAAGTAGTGGCGGGTGATAGAGCGGAAGCGCTCCTGCCCCGCAGTGTCCCATAGCTGCATGGCCACGATGTTGCCGGAGATTGTCAGCGACTTTACCTGGAAATCTACGCCTGGGATAGATCGGACGGAATGAGATTAAAGGCATTATTTACCATTTGCAGATGAAATAAAATTCCAATGTAATGAACGCTCTAATCCATCAAGCTACCATAAAGGAACGATCCAAGCTAGTTGAACTCACCTATGGTGGCACAGAAGGAGTCGCTGAAGGAATCCGTGCAGAATCGGTGGATAATGCTGGTTTTCCCTACCCCAGAGTCGCCCACAAAGACCACTTTGAAGAGGCGCTCCGGTGACCGGTTTGCTGCAACCAGCTGCAACCAAATCCCCCAAATATCAGTTTTCAATTATCAGCAAATCAAATTGGAATAGAGCTAGAAAAGAGCTACAAAATACTGAAAAGATTTGGAAAATGTTTAAAAAAACACCACTTATTTACGACAGTTCATTACAACTGGAGGATAACACTTCTTCACTTCAGTGTGGCAGCTCATGAAACAATGTATCTTGCTCTTTCCTCAAGACGGCATTGCAATAATTTGATTGTGATGGCCATTGCGTACATTTGGCCATGGTAGATTTATGAGATGACTCATTTCAAAACCTGTAGTGAAAGCACAGCTTGCACTTGAACACCAGAGATTACAACATTACAAGTATCCTCTTTAAAGGGATCGTATTGTTTTGGTTGAGAGCTAATTTCAGGTTTCTACCATTTTTTGGTGAGATAATGAGAAACCTCTTACGAAATATAAAAGAGCACGTAATTCTATGAGGAATTCAACGTTTATTTGATGAAAATTGGTTTTGAAATGGCTGAGATATCCAAAAAAGAGCGATTCTCATGAAGTGTGGAACCCACACTTTATTACGATCACTTTGTTTTACTCTGTTTTTGGATGTTTCAGTCATTCCAAACCCGATTTTCATCAATTAAACTTTGAATTCCTCTTAAAATGGTATGTTCTGTACTACATCATAAATGTTTTCTTAGTATCTCGCAAAAAGTTAAAAGCCCAATTCTCATCTCCACCAATACTGTACCATCCCTTTAAGGTGACATGAACATACAATAAAGTTGAGGAAGAATGAGTTGTTTTTCTTCACGCTAAGCAGGTACTTGTAGGTACTTTGAAGTAAAGTTGAACTTTGTCATTCATCACGCCCTTCATCATCTGAGACGGTCAAAGGTTAACAAACTTATTTTGTTGTGGGGGAGGGGAAGGGCTGGGAGAGATTTACATGATAAGACTATTCCATTTTGCATCAATGTATGCACCATGGATGGTGATCTTACTTTCTTAGCCTCGGCCACTGCTTGGTCCACAGGCCCCTGTGTGTGGGCCCCGACTGGGTCTGCCCGCTGGCCCTCCGGTCTCGGCCCACTACTCTCAGAATCCTGCCTCCCTTCCCTGAGATGACAAACAATCATACAAACAAACAATCACAGACAGAATAAACTCAGAGGTGGGGGAAGGTTTACGACTCAGTAGCGTGGGGATACCATTGAGTGGAAGTCTGGCCGAGCTCAGATACATTTAAGAATCAATGTAACAAATTGCGTACAGGTTTATCACTGATCTCTAATGTAAGTATACACACAGCCAAAAAATCTTGACTGGAGATGACTGTTACCAATGAGCATACGCTTTGATGAACATATTAGTTGATGGGTGCTATTCATAGTTTTCAAATGAAACCCGGTGGGCAGCGAATGAAGATTGAATTAATTGGGCAACCCTTGTCTTCTCATGCTACCTTGTCTTTGAGAAAGGGGCAGTCTGTGTAGTCGACTTCACTACCATCAAGGTGAATTATAATTGGATGACCTTGCTGAGAACAATAGAAACATTAGGGTTCTTCCAATGCAGTAAATCATTGCAGAGCTTTGCAGAAACACATGTATGATATGAGTGTGCAGTTGCAAATTCTTTGAAAAAATCCTGCGAGCTCTAAATCCAAGCAACATTTCTGCTTCCATCTGACCACAGCTGAAATGCACAGATAAATTCCCACAATTCTCAAATTCATGGTGCCATTCTTCCATTAAAATTGTGTAGTATCAGAAAGCTACACACAAAATAAGTAACAACAAATAGAAAAGACTTAACCAGCTGAGGACGAGTTCCGAGTAAGCTCCAGCATGCGTCTATGGGAAATGTGTGTTGTAGCAAAATCTGCCCGTCCTCAACGGATTAAAAGATTGGTGGGAGGGATAAAAATTTTCTTTAGTTTGAAACTCACTCTCGTCCCTCATCCCGGCCACCGACAACCTTTCGGTTGAATGCTCTCCTCTTGGCTTCTGCCGAGTTCCGCCCGGCAACGACGTCCTCATCGTAGTCCCCTTCCACCACCTCGTACTCTTCCTCCGCCCCAAGGGTCGACGGATCGACTGGCGACAGCAGACCGCTGCTCTCCAAAAAGGCATCATCCACTTCACAATCCTCCTCCTCCTCCCCGCCCAAATGATGCATCCTGTTGTGCCCCAGCGAGTGATTGGAGTCCAGGGTGCTGCCCAGGGCGGAGTCGTGGGCGTTCCCCCCGTGGGCGCCGTCGCCCCCCTCCTCGCCCCAGGAGTGGGGATGGTTGCCGTCTACCGACTGGCTGATGCCCCCGTCTGGTCTGTGGAATCAACACACATCATTTCCAAACAAACTTTTGACTCATGAAGAGAGCACACCAAATTGAAATAGCGACAATTATTTGTGTTCTTTTTTTTGTGAGCAGGCAAGGGCTGATCTTTTGACAAGAGGAAGAAATAATCTGTGCCTAATTTTTTCCCTCAGTTGGGATGTTATTCTGAAAAACACACACAAATTTTATCAACTTTGTCTTTACCGTAAAGCAGTAGGAACAGCTTCTAATCACTTTAGACATAGAAAGCACAGAATTGAGTCAGAGTGGTTCAAGGTCTGCCTTAAACTCTTGACGTGCTCTGAGTGCTCATTAGCACAGAAATCCCCATAGCATTGTACACACTGTCCAAAGTCCATGGCACATAAAGGATTAATGTGGCTTTTCGGTACTGTAAACCTTTTAAAAACTCTTCACATATGTGTTCAGCAAATGAGCTAAGAAAAATAAAACAGCATATCTTACAGTACAATACATGTTTTTAGATGTATGATAATGGAGATATCTTTACTTAAAAAAAAAAAAAAATCATGAAGATAGTGAATGTACACATCTGATTTGCAGAGATAGCATAAAGTGGCATACGAATGGGCCAATTTCAATATTGAGCAATCCAGTTCATGCCAGTGTTTGTAATTAGTACCAACTATTGAGTTCATGGCAGCATTTCTGTACATGGAAATGCTAATATTCTATATCATAGTTTCCATATAATAATAAAATACAGGCAATGAACACTTAATAGTGGCATAAATAGCAAATGCTAGAGTGATCTTGATGATGCAGATATAAGGAATGTCTTTAGCATGATGTGTTTTGTTAAATGAAACTATAATAATCTATGGTAATATTCACTGGCAATCAGAACTTTAATGCATCATTCACGGGCACATTCACCGTTGAGGATTTGGGGTGTACGACAAATTATAAAACAAATGATACTCAATGGATTTTGAACATGTCGGATTGTGTTAGAGGTATAGCCAACCACGATATTACACACTGTAACTATAAAACTTGTACAGTGCACCCATGTACAAAATACATATTATGGAAATATCTACAAGGAAATGTTACAAAAGCTTGTGGTATGTGAAGCAAGAAGGTTGCTTGATGTACCCCACCCCAGAATCTTCTTTAGGGTGTGGGAGTTACTTGTTAAGACTTGCCAATGTATCTTCTTGTTTTAAACAAGGCACCTTGATCGGACTTGAGAAGTCATTTAGGCACCTTCTTCTCTAGAAGAAGGGGCCAAAGTGAGTTATAACAAATCGCCCTGAACAAGGCAACCAGGCGAGTTTCAAAAACCCACATCCCAGCATTCTTGTCCCAAACAAGGTGCCTCAGTGAGTTCGAACAAGCCACCTTATTGCCTGATGGGCGTGTCATGGCAGGTCTCCCTCTCATCTTCTTGTCTTTTCATCAAGGTACCTCGAAAAGTCTTTAAAGGACAAGTTCACCTTCATTAACATAAGGATTAAGAGAATGCAGCAATATTAGTAGAACACATCAGTGAAAGTTTGAGGAAAATTGGACAATCGATGCAAAAGATATGATTTTTTAAAACTTTTGTGTTGGAACCGCTTGATGAGGAGACTACTAAGGCTCGTGATGTCATATGAGTACAACAGTATAAAGAAAATGAAAAGAAAATTCAACATATTTTCACTATTTTCGCATAATGAAAGAGCACTTGACTTGCCTCTTTCTAAAGGCAATGGGAATAATATTACCCATAACATATGTCAGTAACGATTTAAGGGAATGTGTACTTTTTTCAAAAGATGAAATTTTGTGAAATTCTCTTTATATTTCCCTTATATTGTTCTACGTATGTGACATCATACACTGCAGTAGTCTTCTCATCCAGCGGTGACTGCACAAGAACTTCAAAAATTCATAACTTTTGAACGGATTGTCCGATTTCCTCAAACTTTCAATGATGTGTTCTACTAATATTGCTACATTCTCTCAATCCTTACGTTAATGAAGGTGAACTTGTCCTTTAATGAGGCACCTTCTTGCAGTACATTGTAACCTCCTGTACATGTATATGTGGTATATTGCACATTCCTGGGCTAGGCTTGTGTTCCCACATCACAATACAAATGCTGAATGGGTGTTTTTCATCAAGGTACCTTGGCAAGTTTTCAACAAGGCACCTGCTTGCAGCACATTGTAACCCTCTGTACATGTACAAACATGTAGATGTGGTATATTGCACATTCCCAACCTAGTCCTGTGTACCCACATCACTTTGTATAAATGCTGACCAAGAGGTTTTACAAGGATATTTAATACTAATCATAAGCATAAGCATAAAGCACTAAGCATAAATCAAAATCACAGTTGCACATTGGGCAAGGTTTGAATATTGACATTACTTCAGTATGATATTACAAGAAATAAAAGAAAATGATCCCAATAATAAGATAGAAGGGGCGTGTGTATGTATGTTTTTCATCCCTCCAATTACCGATGTGCAAGGTATGATGAACCTGGTGAGTTTGACTTTGTCTACTGGGGTGGACATTCAGATACAGAAATTGCCCAGGTATATGGCCACTACATCTGAACTTGGGACACTTTAAGCTTAGGTGGCAATAGAACACCACAGCTATAACTTTTGAATATATAGTGAATTAAATAGAATTATTTATGAGTATCATGCAAGGATGCAAGCAATAAACATGTATTCATACATCTGCTGAAGCCATTAATAACATGCCAACATGCAATCATGCAATAGTCAGAAAATATTGACTGGTAAGAAAAATATTATTATGAGACCCCAGTGAGTATACAAGTATGTTAATGATGACTCCAGTATCAAAGTGGTCAAAATTTCTCCTGAAATTAAAGAGCATTGGTATCAGACATGGTATCTGTACTTGTAATCGGGTCACCTTGTCTTTTGTTTGTTTGTATGTTTGTTTGTTTTTTCTGTAGAACATGGATAGGCCAGGGTGATTATCTGTACAGGCAAGCTGAAACACTGCCTAATGCATATCTATGTGGGTGAGTGACTTTTTGGAATCAACTATGCGAATATCGTATACATTTATATCTGTTTGCAGAATAGCCAAAATCTATGCAAAGGCAAACGGGGAATATAACACATTTTGCTAGATATGTGATAACATGCAAAATGAAAAACACAGCTCCACTGTCAATCAATCAGATATCAAGACTCTTGCAAAGATGAAATATATAATTTATAATATTTCAAAAGATACCAATAGTATTATATACAAGTGTGTAATGGTAGCTTATATGGTATGGTCAACTACAGTATATGTGTATTATGATATGGTATATACTCGTAAGAACTAGTGTGAACTGATACACACAATTGTAAATGCATCAATGATGACAGAAACTCCACCTCAAATTTTTGTTTTATGTCATTTCAATTTTATGTCCAAGAGATGGTTTGTGCTATTTTTATCGTGATATTTTGACACAAGCTCGCTGACCATATCGACGTGTGAAAAGTCTCCCTCATCCAGAACAGTTAAAATAATCAATGATAAATAACTCAAGAGATTTATCTTGGTTTGAGATGACAGAAAAACGATCTCATCATCATCTAACCTGAAATCAAGCAAATTTGTTAGAAAAGTAGCAAGTACGCTAAGTTCAGATGTGTTGATGTAGAAGAGTATATCTGGACTAAAATAACTGACAGATTTTCAATGCGTCAACCCAATCAGTCTGTTTTTACTCCATGGCTCAGAAAAGAAACTGCTTGTTGAAATGCACAAAGTTTTATTTTATCTTCTCTTTCTTTTTGTTTGTAGATGCATATGCACAAGTATTTCATAGACCTGGGGGGCGTTTCATAAAGGAACTTGTCGGATAAAATGTCTGACAAGTTCAGAGAAATCAGCCAATCAGACTAAAGAATTTCTCAAAACTTGTTGGATTTAATTGACTTGTCAGATATTTTATCCGACAAGTTCCTTCATGAAATGCCCCCCTGTTCTCTGCTTTATTTATGTTCTTCCTCACTCCACATTTTCTCTGCATAGACGGAATGAAAAGTGTTGTTGTAGATTAAGTTTTTGAGGTCATGAGTTGGAGTTTCTGTTGCCGTGGTTACAATATTCACCTGCGGGGTTTGATTGGTCGATGCGGGGATGAGAGGGGTGAGAATGGTCGCCGGGCGGGTCCCTAGAAGATGGAGAGATGAAAGTTAGGATACAGAGAGATGTCCCACTACACACCAGAGATGAGATACTACAAGGAAAAAAAAAAAGGGGGAGGGGGGAGACACACTCAGAAGACACTACTTCTTTCTTCCATACCATTGATGTGTCAGCATAGAAGGATTATATGTTGAAAACATGCATCAGCAACTAATCTAGCCCATATCATGGGAGGTTCAATGAAGCGAAGGGTGTCAAAAATATGATACCTTCTTATCTTTCAAACTAAGAAGAACGGGAATGATTAAAACCTAGAGATTCTCGCCTGTGATTTACTGGTTGCTAGGTAACAACACAGTCACCCTAATTGACGAATGGAAATTTCTTCAACTCTCTATGTCATGAATATTCATGAGTAGTCAGTCAACAGACACTTTCATCAGGATTGAGTTGATGTGTTAGATATCAAATGACTTTAAACCACTTAAGTAGGTATCATAAGTCTAGTCTCGACCATTTTGATGCATGCTACGAGTCACAGTCATAAGCATCCCACAGTTAAGTTGAAAATCTGGAGGGGAAAGTTTGGACGCACCTAGAGTCTCAAAATTGGAAGATCAGTAAATAGTGTGTGAGATATTGCTTTTGCAAAACCTGTTGAGGGCCGGGCTTTTTTGGCTATGCTAAAACCAGGGGGAGGCGGATTGAGACTTGAACAAAGAAAGTCAAGAAGCCTCGCGACGAGGCCTTCTCGCGTTACAGAATTATAGCGCGAAACGTCGGGGGGGGGGGGGGCGGATTCTGATTTATCTTTGCAAATACTGCTAATCACCATGATCGCTCTATGGGACACATCAGTGGTATGTAACATCAGCACTCCAGGATAAAGAAAACTGCAGAGGAGGAGGGGTAAGGTATGGAGGGGTTACTGAAAGAGAAGAATTGGAACCACATCATTATCACTGGCATTATTTTTGTTAATTATTTTTGTTAATTATTTTGTTGCAGTGATCTGTCAAAAAAAAAAGAAGAAAAGAGACCTCAATACATGTCACAGAGAGCAAAAATGCACAAATTATATCTGACAATGTTAGCATTCTTTTTCACTCATCTAAATGCATGGTTATTGAATCACCCTTTCTTTTAACAAGTGGGATAGAACAATAGCTTTGTGGCATTTTCATGTACCAGCACATAATCCTTTTTGAATTGTTCAAAGCACACATAAGCCATACAAATGTTTTACTGCTTTCATCTCAACTCAAAACAGAAAATATTTCTCATGTAAATGTTCTGGGCCTGTGAACAGGCATTTCTTCCTTATCTACTGTCAGAGTGTTGTCATTTCTTAGTAATGTTTTGTGATCAGCCAAACATCATGATGAGACATTACAAGCCACATGTTTTCTCTTCCCTGTTGTCAATAGTTCCTCACACCAAGCTCAGTTTATTTGTCTGTCACACATTACGGAACCAAAGCCACCTGTTAATACACACTAAGGGTTAAAGATAGGGAATCCCATTTGCATGCCTTAAATGAAGAGTTGTATAAATACAGTGGTATGTTGAAGAGAGTATCATTTTAGAACTCCCATAAAGTATTGAAAGTGGAAGGTAACATTTAGTACATTTTTATTGACCGTTAGATTTTGAATTGAATTTTTTTCGGGGCTCACCGTAAATTCCAGTACATTACTAGGCTACCTTTGCAGACCCATGTACTGCATGTGTGTCCATCATGTATATTTTGTGAAGAAAGTTCATCAAAACTTCCAAACATTTCTATATACATTCTTGCCACACACTCTATATGTTATTACATCAGCTCTTATACTTTTAGATTTGTGTTTATAGATAAAAAAAAATACAGAAGACTGCAACAAAAAGGCTTAAGTGTGGCTGACACACAGAACTACTGAGTAGTTGAGTTTTGTGCATTATTCAAATTGTAGATAACTGTTGACTTCCAAATTTCTCAGCAGTGGCCTAAACAAGTCCCCTGAGGTTCATATTTAATGTTTTGCTGCATTTTGGGAGGTCTGTAAAAGGTATCCCCTACCTTTAATATCACTGAATATTAGAGCAAACAAGCAAAGCACAACACAAGGTACTGGTGATTATAAAATAAGGCTCTTCTTCTTCACTACCCACCCCCCCCCCCTTCTGTGGTGATCGCTTCCGTGGACATTTAAAGGTGGAGGCCGCTGTCAGTTACGATTGTGCCTCTTGGGCGAGGCAGTTTATCCTCAATACTGGCGAGTCCTTTTGAGGGAATTCAAAGCCTTTGATCACATGGGACCTCACTCATGGGCATAATAGTACCAGCACTCCCCTTTGTGGCTACGTACATTATGATAAATTTGAAACAGAAGCACAAACACACATCTATGGTTAGACAAATGCCCCGACACCAAGCAGATACATGTAGGTTCAGAACAGCACACATGGAGTCACTATGGGTCAGAACCTCAAACTTGCAAGGTATTGTGGGATATATAGCTACAAATGGACTCACAGCAAACAAAGCAAAAAAAAAAAAAAAAAAAACCCACACACACACACAAACACACACAAAGACATATAAACAAATATATACACAAACAAAACAGATGTATAAACAAACAGACATAGAAACAAACAAAACAGACAAATCTACAAACAGGCACATACATTTTATCAGGGACACTTTTATGGGCATCTATGTCAAAAACAGAGAATACTACTCTAGTTCGAGAAGAAGGGATTAGCAAGAGAAAGCTTCTTAATGGAAATGTCCGTCTTTTGGGGCAATAATCTCAATTTTGAAATCTACAGGGTGAATCTTGGCAAAGAAAATTTTCATTTTTCATAAAACCAACAGGACCAGTTTGATCCATCTTTCTTTGTTTATTTCTTTTTTGATTATTATCACTTTGTTTTTCAGCCTGCTAAGTTATAGATGGAACCTGGAAAAAATTTACAAATTTCACAAGAGAGGTTATCGCGAGTACCTTTAATATTTTGACTGGCTAAGGCTAGGGCCCCATTTCATAAAAGATGTTAGGATGGCAACTTCCAATAGCAGCAGCCAATCAGGAAGCTGGATTCTAGTCATTGTCATGACAATTGCCATTCCAGCAAGAGTTGCTATTATATCAACTTTTTATGAAAAGGGGCCTAGATGTGATGCTTATGCACATGAAACCTTTTCTTCCCCTATATGAGCTAATCTTAAAGGAAGAATCTGCATCTAATTCTTTAATAATTTTTTACTATCTATACTCTACATAAACAGATATGATGACCCTTCCACATATACCTGTTTGTTACAACTGCATGTTGACTATCAAACTTGCTATTACTAGTAACTCACTAGTGATTCTAATGCTACTTTGTACAAAAAAAAAACAAAAACAAAAACAGGACAGCCTGCACTAACTATATGTACCTGTATGAAATTTCAAACTACACTTTTAAACTACATGTAACATGAATGCCAATTCTAATCACGTGGTACACAAATGACAAATTCTTGCACTTAGTCAAAAATTGGGTCACCCTGCGCAACGACCTCTTACCCGATGACCCCTTCCTCGAAGTAGTTGGACATGATGGAGCCTTGCTTGACGAGGGCACCCTGCTGTTTGCTCGCCTCCCCACTGGGGTCAGACATCTTGGACGAAAATGATGATTGAGAAGTGAGAAGCAGTGAGGAAACGGTTTGAAAATTGAATAATTTGCTGCATTTTTTCTTATTATTATCATTTCTTTTCTTTTTTTTTTTACACAGAAGAAATATCACAGGATTCCCTAGCAATCTCACATTTGAGTGTATCAAAACCATATGATACGATGTTAAAGGCGCGCGCACACACTAAAAGCAGGCAAATTAATGGAAGAGCCGATGTATACTGTACAAGCTGTTATTTTCGCCACGGTTTAATTTTCTTGAATTTCGCCAATTACAGTTGGACCGCGAATTTAACATGCAAAAATTGCACCATGCGCTAAGGTAATAGTGCGCTTATGAAGCCCTTTGTGTCAGTTTGCGAAAACAACATCTCGCGAAAATGTCCGGGACCTCCTCATTCATGAAAATGTCTGTACGCGAAAATTACAGCGTATACAGTACGCCATATATTTTGTGGTGGTTTTATGGGGTTTGTATCACCATGGTCTTCCCAATGGACTGAGGAGCATTGCTACACTTGTATACTTGAGCTGGCTTGCTAAAATTCACAACTATGTACAAGTTCATTGTAGGTCAAGTTTAGATGGATTACTGGATGCTGACAAAAAAAGCTTAGTAAGTTCAATTAAAGGACAATTTCACCTTCATAAACATGTGGATTGAGAGATTGTAGTAATATTAGGAGAACACATTAGTGAAAGTTTGAGTACAATCAGACAATCCATTCAAAAGTTATGAATTTTTGAAGTTTCAGTTCCACGACTGCTGGATGTGAAGACTACTACAGCTTATGATGTCATATGTGCAGAACAATATGGAATATATAAAGAAAATTAATATACAGTACAATTAGTGTATGTATTTTCACTTTTCTCGCATAATAAAACTAGAAATGTCGCTACGGCGACTGGTGTATGCCTCCACCATAATACATGGTTCTCCTAATAGGTCTATAGTACAATGTCTTGACAATGTGTGATGACAGTTTCACACAATTGGCAAAATATTAAAATGACAGGTTTGCCACAAATGTGCTGAATGTTCACTTTCCTAGAACTAGGTTCAATTGGATGAATGATTAAAACATCAAGAGTGCAGGTATTTGGGGGAACTGATGATTTTCACTTGACTTTTGACCCTTTTACAAGTTTATGCATTGAGTAATTTTCAAGGTATTGAGAAAAAGTATAATTTCAGTATCAAATGGTAAAATAGTATTATCGAAACCTGGCCTTTGACCTTTGACCCCACAGTTCCAAAGAGAATCACTGTTAGGTAGAACATGCATAAATATGTAAGTTTCATGACAATACCTTGAGTTATTTTTGAGATATGGAGGAAAAAGTGCAATTTAGCACTTTCACTTGACCTTTGACCTTTTGACCTTTGACCTTTTGGCAAGAAACTTCCCACAGAATATATATTGGGTTATACATGCATACATCAAGTTTTAAAAAAATCCTTCAGGCACTGCATAAATATAAGGAAAGTAGTTATATTTTGAGGAGTTGACCTTGACCTTTGACCCCTGACCTTTGACCCATGACCCCCAACTTCCCTAGATAATCACTGCCCATCGGTACAAGCATATATACTAAGTTCCATGAAGATACCTTGAACCATTTGCGAGATATGGAGAAAAACATGAAATTTCAATTTTTTTTTCACAAAATAACCTGTGACCTTTGACCTTTGACCCTGTGACCCTAAAATCCACACAAAGTTTCATCCCCCAAGGATATACCCTCATACCAAGTTTGATGCAAATCCACCACACGGTTCTTGAGATATCGACAAAAACAAAACGGGACGGACGGACGTACGGACGTACGGAAGTACGGACGTACGGAAGTACGGACGTACGGACGGACGGATGACCCGAAAACATAATGCCTCCGGCCACTTCGTTGGCGGAGGCATAAAAAGCACATGACTTGCCTCTTTCAGAAGGCAGGGGGAGTATATTACCCTTAACATATGTCAGTTTCAAGTTGAGGAAATATGTACTTTCTTTTTAAAAAAATGAAATTTTGTGAAATTCTCTTTAAATATTTCCTTTATATCATTCGACGCATGTGACATCATCAACTGCAGTAGTCTTCTCATCCAGCAGTGACTGCACAGACATTTTAGAAATTCAAAACTTTTGAATAGATTGTCTGATTTTCCTCAAACTTTCGCTGATGTGTCCTACTTTCATTGCTGCTTTATCTCAATCAACATGTACATAAAGGTGAACTTGTCCTTTAAGTGCCTGGGCATATTAAGGGTGAAATGGATGTCACCACTCACCGCTCTCTGTAACCTCATATCATGGTCATCCTGAAGCTGTTGATTCATGCTCCTGGTCAAAGGGAAGGGGGTGGTGAGGGAAAAGAGGGAGAAAAAAAAATTGGAGAATTATCCGCATTTCATTGGTCACAGATTGTACGAGTGCCGTAATCGCTCATTCAATTTTTTGTGGAAATGATCCAAAGTGACCATGACACCATGATCAAGTTTTTCAAAGAAAGCACATAGAGTTATGTATTATGGGAGACTGATTTAGCCACGTCTGTTTGCCATAATATGATAAGATAATGGCTCATCACCATTATCTAATTCTGTGTCACTTTCGATGTCTCAGCTTGTCTGTTTTTGTATGGACTTTTCATTAACCGGTATGTCTTTTTCTCTCTTTTAATTTGCAATAAATGAAGCAAAATGAAATAAATAAGGAGTGGAATGAACAACTCAACATTCCATCATTATCGTTTATTGGTACTTCTTGATCTTCATTCATGTATATTCACTTATTACAGAATATTCTTCCAGAGTCATATTAATATTTACTGCACGACTTCTCTTCTCTTCTTGAAATAAGTTACAAATACAGTGACGAAATAAAATCTGACTTACTTGAGATGATCAAGCTGGTCAAAAAGACTTTCTCTCTCCTTCATAATTCCTTGTGCCACTCTCACATTATTCCTGGGGGAAAAAAAATACAGAAAGTGAATGTTAATGTCATGACACTCCAAGTCGTCCATTGACCATAATACAAATCCTTGCCATTCTTTTTTTCATCAAACAGAAAGAGAAAAACTTGTATCCTTCACATTGATATATTGTGTAAAAAAAGCCCAGCAAATTATAACTTTGCAACTGATTGACAAATTGCCCTACATCAACGTAAATAAGCACTGAATTGATCAGTGTTTTAGTAGTAGCCATGATAAAAATCATGGGCGTACATACTCGAGCAGGATTCGAACCTACGACCTCCTGATCACCGGACAGGCGTCATCTCCACTAGACCATCGAGATTTCGCCCGATAGCAAGTGCTGGTTCTAATCCTTATAGCATGCAGCAGGTACTGCATATTTATTCAAATTCATGAAATTATTCAAACTTCATGAATTTGAAAATTATAACTTTTGGGGGAAAGGGTTGTAGTAGCTAAATTACTGACCATAAATTTGATTTTTTTTTAAATCACATTTTTTGGCACACACCACAGGGACAGTTGTGAGTTGATTACATCACCACCTTAGTTAATTTTGTCTAGGTGGCTGTGACCAACATCATTACTGAATTAAAACAGACGTAACTTTAAAGTTTCATAACTTTGCTACTTATATCCAATCATGATGATACTATAGCCTTTCTGTTTGTCTGATTTAACTACAACTACTAACACTTCATGTACTTTGAGTGCCAGTTGACACAGGAAACCTCATACCAACGCACACCCTGTCCAAAGTCCCTGGCACAAAAAGGGTCAAAGTTCACTTTGACATACTGTTGAATGGAATTTCAAGCATCTCAAACCCATGCCCCATGGCCCCCCCCCCCCCCAAAAAAAAAAAAAAAAAAAAGGAGAGAAAAAAAAAAGAAAACATATGTACCATATCAACATATTATTCATTCACAGCAGGGATGTTAACCATGTATACAGCATTCTGGGGACTGAAAAACGTGTGTATTTTTGGTATAAAAAAAGAAGAAGTATTTTTACCTTTCCTTCAAAAGACACATGCATTAACACAATTTGGGATGACAGTATTTTCAATGTAAACCTGCAATATATTTTTGGGGAAAAAAAAAAAATAACGCAGAAATTTAACAGTTGGCATCTCCATTACTGTATAACAAGAAAACAAACATATAGGCACAATAAAATAGTTCTTGTGTAGCAGCAAATCTACACGCCAATCTAACCAGGAAACCAAGTCTACACTACAGACATCTGGCATGCATGTGTGATGTCAATAACCAACAGATGACACATCCCCAAAGAATGCGGCAATTGATTTCCTCATTGTCTGTTGCCGTGGCGACATTTAAGAGGCTGGCCAGAGTAAACTTTGCCTTCTGTCAAATGTTGGCACTGCCACACATTTTGCAACAGGTGTTTTCTTCTGCAAAACCATTCATTTAATTCAAAATTGCATTGCTTATGTGCAGTTTGAATGCGAGGGATAAAGTTACACTTTTCACTTTTACTGGTACTGTAAAAGTGGAAATTTTCGCGGTGTTGAAATTTTCACGCATTTCGCGCAACCAGAAACTAGCACGAAAATAAACTAAGAACCCTATCCCTATCAGGGCAATTAACCCCCATGGACACAATTACATTGTACCCCTGGGCTAAATACTGATTAGTGATATAACTAGAGTAAAGTTTAGGGTTATGGTTAGGTTTAGGGTTAGAGTTTGGGTTACAGTTAGGGTCATGGGAAGGGTCGGGGTTATTATCCAGTGGGGAATTGCCCTAGAACCACCCCACCATCGCAAACTATTACTGTTGGTCACTCACTGCCCTCTCTCTTTCCCTTAAACTAAGGACCCCACCATCTCAAACTGTTACTGTTGGTTACTAACTCCCTCCTGCCACTCACTGTGCCCTCTCCCTCTTTTCTTTGCGAATCCTTTCCTGGATCTCTTTGAGGTAGTTCTTGGAATCCTTCAGGTTCCTCTCCGTTTGGTCCAGTTTTTCTGCCAATTCATCATTCCTCTGTGCAAGTAAAAAAAAAACAAAAACAAAAACAAAACAAAAACAAAACAAAATATTAGAAAAGCACTCGGGGAGCACAGACCTCCTCCAAGCAGCTCACTTCCACCTATACATGCATGCTGAAAATCGTCCAATTTCCAAATATAGAAGCCTTTTGTTTACGTCATCAGCTTCGAAGCAGAGCACGTACTTAAAGCACATACTGTGAAACAAGGAATGTTCGCGTGCATTTTAATTTCACGAATTTCGCGAGAGCCAAGATTCGCAAAATTAAAATGCATGCGAAAGTTCTTACCTACACTATATACATTGAATGCCAGTGGCAATTCGCGAAAATTTCATGCCACGAAAAAGGCCATCGGCTCCAATTCGCAAAAAAATTCATGCAGTGAATATATTTCTTTTACAGTACGTAGCTTGAACTCCTAAGTTCAGTCAACCTATCTGCAAAAAATAATAAATCCTTAAAAAATCCATAAAAATCCCCAGACCACTACATAAACTTGATCATCTGTTCCATGCATCATTATCAAGAATTTTCCTTCCAAGTTTCATCCAAATCCATCCACATCTTTTTAAACTATTTTGCACAGACAAACAAACAAATCAACATCGATGAAAACATAACCTCCTTCCCTGGCACACAAACACACATATAGCAATGAGTAGTAGTGTTTGTCAATGATTCACAAATATGAACGAAAACGTGAAAATATTTTGAGTTTTCTTAGTTGTAACCATTTTCAATACATGACATCACAAAGTGTGGTCTTCTCATCCAGTGTGATGGCTGTATCAAAACCTTAAAAAATGTAAAAAACTTTTGAACCGATTGTCCAATTTTCCTCAAACTTCACTGACATATTCTGCTAATGCTAAAGTTGATCTATATTCACGTTTACATGTCATAATGCATAACAAAAGACACATGCATGAATACAGGATAAAATGTGACAGAAAACAGCATGAATGCTATTACAAGTCTGTTACATATTATGTGTACTTGCATTTACTCGATACATGTGATACATTTGGGTTTCATCCTCCAGTACAAGCCATCTCTAAACCAACCAAATTCATTACACGTGGCTGTATTTCTAATATTCAATTACATTTAATTCAATTCTATTCTATTCTATTCTATTCTATTCTATTCTATCATATTCTATTCTATCATATTCTATTCTATTCTATTCAATTCTATTCAATTAATTTCATTTCAATTCAATTCAATTCAATTCAATTCAATTCATTTCAATTCATTTCAATTCAATTCATATTGAAAGGAAGATGGTCATCTTTCTTTACTCACCTCTTGAAGTGATTCATTTTCTTCCTTAACCTCAGACTCCATCAAACTCAGCTCGTACACCTTCCTCTCCAGCTGCAAGAAGAAGAAAACAGCACTGCTGAGTTGATCATTAACATTAAAATGACATCGTGAAAACTCTATTTTTGTTTTGAATCTCTAGTCTGAGCAAGCCTGAAAAATAACCGGAGTGTGACCCTGGGTACCCTAGCATGTGGACTTATTTGCAGTGTGGCAAAGTCTAGTGTGTTTCTTTGTTTGTTTTCTGTCCATCTTTACATTTTGTACTTAAACCAGTTATTTTGTGCATACACGTAAATAAGGGACCTTACTTTACAAGGTCTTTTTGGCTTTATTCAAGCTCCCTTGTTTTATTTTCACATTTATATGTATGTTAAATGTAAATGACTGATTATTTTTGTACTGTATTATAAAATTCAATACTGTTGCATTGTTTTATCAGCAAATGAGATGAATAAACATATCTAATTTAATTGAATTGTATCTAGGATTTTCAAACTAATTCACCACTTGCTTGTTTGTCTACAGCTGCATTAACACACAGGAAGTATCCGTTTGTGCATCTCCCAATGTGAAAGTCATTCACACATGGGAATAGCAACAAAAACAAATTCACCCTGCTGCTTATGGTATTTACAAAATTGAGAGTCTTTGCATGCTGTTCACACATGTCATGCAAGGCAAAGTATCCTGGCATTTTTTGAAGAAAATTCAAGCTGGACTGATTTTTGCATTGCAATGCAAATATCAATTTTCATAAACCACTAATTTTCGGTGTGTGTGAACAGGCTTTAAGTTTCCGTGCAGGTGGGATGGGCTTCAAATCTAACTCATTTGGCTGAAGTTCAGGTACAGACAAGTTGTCAGGGAAACACAGACTACTGTAACAGTGGAAATTTTCACGGTGTTGAAACTTTCGCGCATTTCGCGCAACCAGAAACTAGTGCGAAAATTAAAGCACACGAATATTTTTGCTTGCCATATATTCCTGTGCTTGATGTCTTGATTCCGCGGAATTAAAACATGCGAAACTCTTCTTACCCGGCCAAGCGCGAAAAATTAATCGCGCAAATATATCCACTTTTACAGTATTGATCTAATGCCTTCCAGTTTGAGTCCAGGACAGGGGGCAACATCTCCACACCACGGATAAGCACAAACTAAACCAGAGCATGTCCAGTGGGCCTTCTTACCTCGGACTGTTTCTTGAGTAGTGAATGCAGCTGGTCATCTTTGGTGCGAAGGTCAGTTTCCAGCTGCTCCTTGACCCTTCTCTCCCTCTCTCTTTCCTGGAAAGAATTTGACAAATTAACAAAGGAAACAATGATAAAGGATAAATGACCACTACATGCTTTAAAAAAATCAAAATTTGTGAGTTTTTGTGAATGTATCATACTTGTAGTCTTTTACTATCAGCCTTAACAAACCCTAACCAGTTGCGGACTGGCTAATTTTGCTATCACACGAAATTCCCATAGACACCTGTCTGAGTATATTGGGGAGTGTCACTAGTCTTCAATGGGTTAATGTTAAAACACAAAACTTTTGCAACAACAGACTCTGTGAGCTATGAACTACAAATAGCAGTCCTTTGATATACACCCTACTGGGAAATAGAGATGGGAACGGCATCTAAGAAATGAGTTGTGTCAAGTGTAACATAGATGCTGACGAACAGGTTCCATGATATTTGCTCCTGTGACAGCTGCTCCCATGAAATATCTACGCGCTATTTAAAGCCAAACATAGTTTCCAACTACAAACATAACCCTAACCCTCATCATAATCCTCATATCAAACTAAACCTAAAACCCTATCACAACCCTTACCCTAACCCTAACCCCATTAAGTCGCTGGAGAAAATAAGACTGGAGCAATTGTCGCAGGAGCAAATGTCATGTCATCGGAGGAGATAAAAGTGTCCAGCATGGAAACACGCCATCTCCCATCGAGTTGCCATGGCAACCCTGGTCCTCACCTCCGCCAGGATTCTCTCCCGCTCCATCCTAATTTGTCTCTCCATCTCCTCGTACAGGTTCTTGATGTCCTCCTGGTGACTGGAGTCACGGCTACAGACGCACAGACAGACAGAAAGACAGAGTTAGACATACAGTCAGATACACAGAGACCGACTTTTAAGACAAATGGATGGACAGATGGACAGAGGAAGACATACAGACGGATAGACATAGCCAGAAATAAAAATATAGATAGATGAACAGATAGATAATGAGATAGACACACAAACAGATAGACAGACAGATAGAGAGAGACATACAGACAGACACACAGACAGATGGACAGACAGATTGATATATTGACAAAAGGACAAACCAGACAGAGAGACAAATAGATGGACAGAGAGACAGATAGATATAGACAGATATATGCAAAGAGACAGATTTCTAATGTATACATTTCACAGAAAGAAGGTAGATAACAGTTGTTAGATGCTTGTACATACATTATATGTATTCAGTGAGTGGAGTTAGCCAATGGACTACTACTACAGTGGACTCCCGTAATAACAATGTCCTCGGGACTGGCAGTTTTCTTTCGTTATATCGAAATTTCATTATAACCAAACAGATAAACAATAAAAAACATAAAGAGGATAATGTTGTAGCCTCAATTTTTATTTCATTGTAACCGGAATTTTGTTATAATCGAGTTCGTTGTAACGGGAGTGCACTGTACTACTACTACTACATTATGTATTATCATCACCATCATCATCATTATCATTATTATCACACAGAGTAACTAGCTAATAACTCTTGTCCTTCATAAATCACAGTCTGTGCTCATATAATGAATATGTTCCCTGAAATACTTGCACAAATGTATAAATCCTGCAAATGTATAAATCACCACAGCACACACAGTCTAAAATATGAAATACATGTGACAGATTTTAGGGGGGGGGGGGAAATAGCAGCCAGCTTGATCCCTATCAAAAAATCAACCTATTAATGCTTGCGACTGCATCCTGAACGACTGACCAAGTCTGCCCCCCCACGGAAGAAAGCAGTAACTGCATAACTGCTGAGCTGAGATAAATGCGATTTTGTGTTTTTTGCAGATTCCTTAAAAACACAGAAACATTCAAAAATAATTTTGTGGTATGATTATGCACCATACCTAGTTGTCTAACAATACCTAGGAAAAAATGATGTTTCCGTTATTTTCTAAATGTTATTTAGGAAAATGCAGTTACTGCGGTGGCTCACCCTTGATTCTGGGTAGTTTCCCCACGGAAAAAAGCAGTAACTGCAGACGGCCAGGAGTCTGCTGTTTTCCCCATGGAAAAAAGCAGTAACTGCACATGTCACATGACCATAGGAGGAGAATTGTTACCACCACCAGGTTATAAAGTTCTTCTACTTTCTGGTTAGTCTAGATCTATAAGATCTAGGACCTATCGCTAGACCTAGACTAGGTCTTGTAGATTGAATGGCATTCTGTGTAAAAATAAGGTAGACACCTATGTACCCTAATTGAACTTTGGAGTGCCCGGCCTGGCCCCTGACACATGACCCTGGACTAGACAATAAAGTCAAGTCTCTTCGTCTTAGATCCTAGTCGAACTCTGACGTTACACTTAAGCTAGACTACAGATCTATGCCCAATGTTAGTGCTAGACCTAGATCTATTACGTTAGATTAGGCCTACTGACATTTTGTCTAACACTAAACAGTTAACAATAGATTAGAATCTAGATCTACTCTGTAACTTTAGATCTGGTAGACCTATTTTAAACTTTAGGGCCTACATCTAACATTAGACTAACGTTAGTGCATTAATACTATAGTGCTCATCTCCCTTCAATATATTTTCAGCTCACCTAGATTTTCTGGTTCTGGCCAAAGCCATGGCTACCATGACTTTTCCTCTGCAATTCATGATAGATTTACAGGCATGCCTGGACCGCAGAAACTGTGTGACAGCATGGTTAGCACTGGCATGATCACTCAGACTGTACCAGACCTGCAATACTGTGCATGCAAGTGATGACTGTGATGTGATGCAATGTTTAGCTAGTTACTGTATGCTGCAGAATTTATGCGCATGCAGCTGCTGCTGCACGCGTATTCTGCACTCTGAGCGCGCTGAGTCTGCCAGGTTTGCTAGTCTCCAGAAAGAAGCCTTTTCTACAACTTATCATATGATTCCCTGCGGGCAGAGTCAAGTTACTGGTGAAACAATCTTTTTATATCTACTCTCCTAAATTATGGGAGAAACTGCTGTTTACATTGTTTAAAAAAAAATTAGTAGAAAAAATAAATGGTATTAGGGAAAAAATATACAGGAAGGACTATACAGAGTCTGAATGATAAAGACTAAATTGTTAGTTACTGCTTTCTTCCGTGGGCTTTGTTAGTTACTGCTTTTTTCCGTGGGGAAACTTGCAAAGTTGAATCAACTGGATGCAGTTACTGCTTTTTGCAAAAGTGAAAAATTGTATTTTTCGTCACTTTCATTTTTCTTTTTGCAAAACTGACCTATTAACATTGGAGAGCATTGGGTAAACTATTCATTTTTGCAAAAAAGTAAACATTCATAAAAATGTCAGTTACTGCTTTTTTCCGTGGGGGGGCAGAAGTGACAGACTGACCACTACAACTCACTTCTTCATGGCGGCCTCCAGTTCGCCAGTGTTCAGCTGGGCAGTGCGGATGTCCGTGCACACATGTTGGATGAAGTCTTCCAGCTGGCCGACCATCCCTGGCTCATCCTGGTGGAGCTTCTTCCAAAGTTCCTTGACTGCATCGTGCCTATAGAGGGAAGCAGACAAGGAATAATAATAATAATGATAATGATAATGATAATGATAATGATGATGATGATGATGATTATAATAATAATGATAATGATGATGATGATTATAATAATAATGATAATGATGATGATAATGATAATGATGAGGATGATAATAATAATAATAATAATGATAATGATGATGATGATGATGATAATAATAATAATAATAATAATAACAATAATAATAATAATAATAATAATAATAATAATAATAATAATAATAATAACAATAATAATAATGATAATAGCAAGGTCTTATTTACCCAGGGTAGCCTCTTCAGTGTTGCCACTGCTCTACCAGAGGGCCCAGCCATTATTATTACACTAGTGTTGCCAGGTACCCGTTTACACACCTGGGTTGAGAGGGACATGGTGAGTAAAAACATCTTGTCAAAGGACATGAGAACTGGGTAGGAATCGAACTTGGGTCCTCTGAATAGGAGATGAGAGTCTAGTCCACTATGCTACAGTGCCCCATTCAGGAATTTGGAAGCTGCAAGCACTTTCCTGCTTTCTGACTGAAATAAGAGAGTCACAAGTCTCACGCTCAACTGAGCAGCACACTGTGGCTTTGTGGCTCTTCACCCGAGGCAAACAATTTTAAAAATCTTGAGATTTGGAGATTGCTACAGGCCCCGTGGACAACACCCTCCTAAGTTGGGTATTTGGGCCCCACCCTTGGGACCCCCATGGGGGCACCACCATCACTACTTGTATCAACTGTAATCCCATCCCAACATTGACGATTCCAACCAAGTTTGGTTAAGAGTCCAGCCATCTGTCTTCAAGGAGAAGATGAAAATGTACAAGATAATAAATAAAGACTGGCTAATTTTGCACCTTTGGGCCAACTTCTGGGGCCGATCTTTGATGTTAAGGGTGAAGTACGTAGCTGGATTGCAAACAATCCCTGTTAATCATACAACATTTGATGAACACTAAGGTCCGAATTCATGAAGGCGGCACAAATTTAAACCATGGTTTATGCAAATTTCTTCTGCGTGAATACTATCGACAGACTGCGTACGCCAACAGACGTCCAGTAGCAAATGTGCATTAATACACTCATGTCAAAGGTATGCCTATATCACGCTTATTTTAGACCATGGTCTCAACTAGTGCCATGGTCTAGGTTTAAACCATCTTTGTGACTTTGGGCCTAAGTGCACTGTAGTCCATCTCTGAGCCTCCATCCATCTCTTGACTTACTCAGCGATGGCCCCAGTGGCTCCGATGCTGTTCATGGCCAGTTCGTACTCCCTCTCAAGGTAGTCTTGGTCGTGGTCGTCGCCGAACTCGTCAGCGTCTTCGGGTTCGTCGTGACCGATGGGGCCATGGTTGAGGCCAAGGAATCCACCTGAGTGGGATGAAACCAAAAATAGATATACAGTGCACTCCCGTTATAACGAAATGCTCGGGACCGGCAGTTTTCTTTCGTTATAACGAAATTTCGTTATAACCGAACAAAATTAATGAAAGATATAACGAAAACAAGGAACCACGTATATAATATATCATAGTATGTTTGCTGAATACTCATCATACACTGGAAAGCTATGTGAAATGTGATGGGATAACTGTATTACAATAATAAACGCAAGTTCCCCTCAGAAACTGTGCGTGACACAAGGAGCAAACACACAGTGGTGTGAAGTGTTCACCCATGCAGAGACGCTATAAATGCTTGTTCCGCTACGTATTTTCGAAAGCAATTCGCATTTCGTTATAACGGAGCACATTTCTTTTGTTTTTCTTTGTTGGTGGCGCTCGGAAAAGACTTCGTTATAACGGAAATTTCGCTATAACCGTGTTCGTTATAAGCGAATTTTCTACCATAGACTTTAATGGTGATAATTTTGGGACCAGAAGATTTACTTCGTTATAACGAAATTTCGTTATAACCGTGTTCGTTGTAACGGGAGTGCACTGTATATGTTTCCAAGTTTTGTAAGAATATAGATTAATATTCAACAAATTCTCTCATTTGTTGATAAAGAGGATATGCTGTAAATCAGTTGTATAATGAAACACTTGATATAAGTGGCGGTTTTTTCTTGTATTTTTGACCAATGTCCCAATAAAAGAAATTCCTGGTGCATCATTGCTTGTTTTCTGTTTTAGCACAACACATTATAATTTATTACCATGCCCTCAGTCTCACATACTGAATGCATGGTCTTGTTTGAGCAGCAATAGACATACATACATTGTACAGTTGAACCTCTATTATCCGGCCTCCCTTTATCCGGATCTCTCTATTATCCGGACGCAATCTCGCCGTGATTTTTTTTTTTTTAATAATTACGGGAAGAAAGGGGGATTCCCATCTCCTTGAGAACTCCTACCCAAACACACATGAATTACATATTACTTACAATATGATTAACATACATTGCATCAAATTTCCTTCCAAATTGCTTACCTTCAGACATTTCAACATCCCCAAACATCCCCAAATGTAACAATGAAAAGGTTGCAGTATACACATTACTACATGTGGTACTACAATGGGCTACATCAGTACATGTATATGTATATGTACATGTATAAAGCATTGAGTCTCCCGTATCCGGCCAAATCCCTTATCCGGATGAGCCCCGGTCCCGACTTGTCCGGATACGAGAGGTTCAACTGTATGTGTTAATCCAATACCAGATGGCATTGTCAAACAATATCTAGGTGGGGAAGGGGTGTTGAAGGCGGGTCTGTATATGAAGGTTCTAGTCTTCAGTACGGGAAATTTATGGGGGGAAAAAATCAGATAAAAACTGTAAATTTTCAGACAGTGTTTTTTTTTTTTGTTTTTTTTTTTTCTTTATAATTTAAACAATCTTCAAGGATCAAGTTGAGAAACCAGCTGTTGGCTATTAGACAGATACATACATGTCAAATTTCATTTTTTCCATGCCAAACAATGTCCTTGATACTAATTTCTTATGACAGTGCAACAATATATGCAAGCAATGGGAGGAAAGAAAATGTTGTTTTCTTTCACTTGTTATATGCCATTTATTTTGTGCTGTTTTTATTTTTGCGGATTTTGTGAGACGGGTGCTAATCAGGAATTTAAAAACACGCAAAAATATTATATGTGCATGCATACATTTGCCAGTTCATTACTGTACTCCAAGATCACAAATTTAACCACTCACAAAATTGTAGAGAAGTCTTGATTTGTAAAAAGTTGCTAAATATACAATGTATGACTTATACAGAATGATTTCAATTTCCTCTCTCATGCTGATATAAGTTAAGGAATAAAACAACATTTGCCACCAATGCGACCAAGCAAGCTGCTACACTTGTAGTCAGACTGACCAACTGACTGACTCACCGAAGCCTTCGGTGAACTCCTCGAGGGTCAAGTATCCGTTCTTGTCGTCGTCCAGCGAGTCGAAGACCTCCTCCAGCTGGTCCGGCTGCAGGGGCAGTTCGCTGACCAGCCGTTGCATGTCTCGCTTGCTGACGAAGCCCTTCTGTTCGACGTCGCAGACCAGGAAGAGCTCCCGGGCCTTCTGCGCCACGATGGACTTGATGTCGTCCGGCGAGGTGAACGGGGCTTCCGCGCCCTCGTAGGTGTGATCCATCTCGATGGAAGCGTTTCTTTTTCCCCTCTCTATCTCTTCTTCTTCTCAACAAAAATGAGAGCAAAACTTTTGCACTGTATCAAAGTTTGTCTTACTGAGCACAATGGTACACACTAAAGCACTGCTAAAGTCTCGCATTGTAGCATGCAATACAGTGCTCACACTATAATTCAATATCAATTCCTCCCCTTCCGTCGATCCGCTGCATGTAATTTTCGATTGATACTCGCGGGAGTACAACAGCTGTGCGAGCTCAGCTACAAAACGCCCCAGCCACAAATGCTACAAATGCCAGGTGTTTCCAAATTGCTACAGTGATACACAAGGTTTAATGCTCTGTAGATCCCATGTAGAGCCACAACTCTGAGATCCCACTCGTCTGGTGCTTCCCACTTATTACTTTCCTTGCAAAGACATGGTCACCTTGCTGACAAGTTTTCAGACTGTTCAAATGCTTTGTACAATTCAAAAGAATATCACATCAGAAATATCTGTCCATCCAAGATGAAGAAGAAATCCAAGCACAGTGATACAAATGTACACGCAGGGTATACTGGAGCAGGGCAGTAATTTTTTTGCAAGTCTGCTTGTAATAATGGCAACATGCAGATATCGATGTTTGCCTTTTAGTTTCATGAGCAAATACAGACATACGGTTTTTGCCCTGTTTTTTTTTTTTCCTTTCCTGACTTAGGGATACAGTGAAATGCTATCAGCTTTCTCTCCAGTAAGCACAGCATGTGATCTCCACGTAATCCTCTTTGACTTCATAGAGTCTCAACACACAACAGACAATGAACAGCTAGGTTGGTGTCCACTATTCCTGGGATCATCCTCACGGCTTTACAGATACATAGCATGAATAATGAATAATTCCTCTTTAACAAAACAACAACATATGTTCTGGAGTTCCCATCATCAGCAAAGATTGGTTACAAGCATATCATTCACTGAACTAAAGAGCCGAACCAAACACTTGTTAATCTTCACAATCTCAGGTCCACAATGAACTGGATATCTTGAAATGAGATTTTAACACTTGAAAAAAAAAAAAAACAATCTTGAAGCTGATGATGGTAATCACTGCCTGAATGATGTCATTAAATGTTTCAAAGTTCACAAAGATTAAACAACCACATGATTACATTCGAACGTTTATCTACTTGTATGTTCGCACACATGGATTCGTGTATATTGTGATTTAACCAACACAAAATGCTGCCAAGAGCAATGTTTGATTAAAGAGGGAAATGAATGAATTTCCTTATAGCTACAAGCTAGGATTCATACACTCTATGTTCCCTTGCGCAACATTTGAAATGAAACTGCAAGTATCAAATATCAATGTCACGTTTATACAAGGCTGTTATTCCCCGTCTACCTTTGCCCTGCTTCATGAGATCAAAGCTTTACACAGAAATACTATCCATTGAATATATCCCTTATTTGTGTTAAAAGGGACCTGCAGTTTAAATCCAAAACGACTAAAGACTGTCTTACAAATCACTCAATTGATACTGACGTGTTGATGATGTCAAAGCAATCCATAAATCATTTACAGTTAGCCAATGTTTCCTAGCTACCAGAAAGCACAGATAGAGATTTTACGGTACAATTTTTTTTTTTTCAGTACTTGAATAAACTTGTACTTTGAACCATAGAATATCTCCAAAATCTAGCTTTTATCTGAGCATCGAGTGCAAGTATCATATTCATCAACTGGTTATTATGTATACAATTGTAACTACATTGTAGCATCAATAGCTCACTCATTCACTTTTTCCCTTCATCACTTATTCAAGAAAACAAACTTTCAAGAAAATATTATATATATTTCTGTGACCCTGTTTGTTGGTGGTGAAAGTCAGGCAAGAATCAAGTCTACAGCAGAAACGTACCAGCCAGGTGTGGACACAGAGCATACTACTGTCATCTGAAAGAACAAATCTTGGCAGCTAAGTCCAATATACTGGTATTACTGTCAACTCTGTGAAGTTGTGGCACACAAACAATATTCCCTCATTTAAACGTTAAAAACACTTTTGTTGTACACACACTCTCTCTGCCATTACTTTACTGTACATGATTGATTTCACACATTTATGAAGACTTAGGCTTTTCTAGAATGTTTTATAGATGCTAAAACACACTGTAGTACTGTAAAATGTCATGGAATGGAAGCACATTTAATAGCTGACTTTATGTCTCACACAACCCAAGCTCACTTTATAGTATAAAGGCACTATTTTATCAAGTTCAAGCTTGGAGCATTCTTTTCAGTACATATAAAGTCAACTTGGTGCATGTTTAAGATGTGTAGAAGTGTAATGGCTCATCTAAGAAATCCTCATACAATGCCAAGCTTGTATCATAAGCCACACAAATTTTCTAACAGCATTCAGAAGGCCCTGGCAGCATTAGACTGGATATCTTACACCAAAAAATGGGCAAAAATACACAAAATACTCAGAGAATAAATTTGTGCCAGCAAGTTTTGGCCTTGCTTGAAGCTCCCCAGCCTAGTCTTGTATTCAGTCACAGTGATACATAGAATGGCACAAGTGTCTCCCATGTCAGTTTACGCTTTTGGGTGTTCTTTTTTTTTTAGGTTTGCTTGTTTGCTTGTTTGTTGGGTTTTTTTTTTTTTTTTCTGAAGAATTCACATTACCTGTGCTTGGTTATTTTCCTTCTACAGACACTGTCCAAGAGTCTTATGCTGGTGGGAAGGCTTTTATTATATCTTTTTCAAGATGAAAACTGCGACCACAACACTGACACAGACACAGATGGGCAGAAGTATACAAGGCATCTGTGGTATATCCCAAGATTCGGTAGTATCCAAAGTTTCGCCAAAATTTCAAAGCTAAGAGGCATCAAGAACCTCACGTCGACACTGCAGTAATCTTTCTGAAAATCAAAATACTGATGATGAAATCATACATGGCCCACAAGTTAGCTGCAGATACTGTTTACTGGAGTACACTTGTATGTTTTCCGAGTTTTGCGTCAGTCTTTGCTGCAGCCAGCTCTCAGACTTTGCAAACGTAGTGAACTGCAAAATCTGCATTCACTCTAATTCCCACCCAAGGTTGCAGTGGTCTCCTTTTTTCCAATGCCGGCTCCACGGTCATTTAACAGAAAAAGTATTTTAAAAAAGAAAAAAGAAAAGTGAGGAGAAAAACACCAACTAAAATTCCTGAATGATATGGTATTGATTATTTGGGGGATGATTGATGTGCTGTGTCGAGGCAGGTGTAAAGAAGTGTTGGTTCCTTCCGTTCGTCCCATTCAACGGCGACCCACTGCGACCCCAGTCGTGGATCAAACTGTGCTTTTATTATCGCGAGGCTGCCTCTGCATGAAGTGTACAACATGGCAGCAAAATACAGAGAGACAGGCAAGGTACAATTGTAATATCACCTTCAGAGCAAAACAACAACAGCAGCAACAACAGCAACAACAACCTCAGAAATATGGAAGCAAGGCTAAATTACGTTTGCTTGTAATTTGTGTCTGTATGATACAATGCTCAAAGGTTGTTTACATGGTACTTTTTCTTTTCTGTTTTTTCCACGAACAGCTGCACCTGTATTGAGGAAAGAGTGGGTGCATCCAGAGTTGTTTGTTGGTAATCTGTCCCAATAATGATCTAGCTTGAGCTCAGAAGCCAGCCACAAGTCATTCACTTGCAATAGCTGTGCTCTGCAGGAAAGAGCAGCCTAGAGCTGGGTAGGATGTTAGATCTCCTCCAAATCCAGAAATGGGTTTCAAATGCTTCTGATAGGATTTCTTTCATTTCAATACTGACAGGCTCCTCAAAAAATGAAGTCGTCATGCTGTTTCCCACACATTAAAAGTTCCTGCAAAGTGCTGCATTGACTAGCTGGAAAAACCTTCAGAGAGAGCTAGTTTTGGGATTGGTAAGCACTCCGGAAACCAGCATTGACCACAGCTAATTGTTCCTCCTCCCAGTCATTGAAAAGCTGTGTTATGTTGATGTACTAAACAAGAATTCCGTCTACAATCCAGAGGCATACAATTTATGGAATCCGAAGAGACAGCAAGGCACACACATGTGGTGGATATCGCTGGCAGCGGTCGTGTTCTTGCCTCTGCTAAGTCATTGCCGGATTCACCTGCAAACAAAATTAGAAGAAAAGATTTTACACCACTAACATACGGTGTAAAGTAATAAAGTTAACTCTTTGAAGTCTACAATGTATGTGATGAGAACATGCAAGTCACTAACATGGTATTCACAATGAATTACCACGGTGGGGAGATATAAAAATCTATTTGCACACTGAGGGGCAATAAACTGTATAATGAAGTCAACAGCAGTGGGACATTCAATGTAAATATCACATGCAGGGGTTGCATCCCAGCAACACCCTGCCAGTAATTAATCCCTCCAGAACAAACATTGCCACTAGTGACTGGTGTGCAATATAACAAAATGTTTGACCTCATTACAGAAGGAAGGATGTTGCCCTGATACCATGACAAGGCCACAAGAGCTTGAAATCCTTCTAACCTCGGGTCTTACTCAAAAACCATATTCAGAGATAAGTAAATAAGTCTTTGTAATGTCCATTTGGCAAGATCAAATAGCCTACATAAATACATCGGTGAAAAGGAAAAATAAAATACAGTAGTGTCGGCAGAAGAGTAGGCATTAAACCATAATGTTTATTTTGCATGCATTTCAATTATGTACAGATAATAAAATATAACAAATTTGAAAATATACATATGATGACTACTTCAACCGTATAAATACTGTCAAACATTTTATCCGTTCATGGATTTGAAACTTGCGCAAATGTGATGTGTGGGCATGCGCTGGCCATAGTATTCAGTGTAGCTCTCCCAAGGTCCTCTCGACCGAGTCACATTCAGTCATCAATTTGAACAGAAAGGGACTATTGGCAAAACCAAACGTTGCCCGAAGCCTGTTTTCAATACTTCAACTTCATTGGTAAGTCTTCAAATTGAAGAAATTTTTGGATTTTAAGTTGATATTTACCCGCGATACCAAATCTGTCATGATCCTGAATGCTACAATGCGAAGCCCCATTACGTTATGAGTATGGGGCTGCTGGTCGCTTGGGTACTACTACAGCTACTAATATGGTAATAATAAAGGTAATAATAATAATAATAATAATAATAATAATGATACATGTAATAATACATTTATAAAGTGCATTTTGTCAGCATTATCACTATTTTTGGATAATGTGTCACACTCAAAGGCTTAGATAGCACATAAACACATGTACACATTTATAACAAACTCATACAACTGTACTGTCACACATTGTGTTTTGTAGCAGACACATTTCCTGTACATTAGCAGAGCAATCCTCTTCATATTTCAGCCGGTTATATTGAAAAGAGTGGAGGAAACAGTACAGTGAGCATTCCGGTGGATCCTAGTGGACTATAAACGCAGAAGAACTAGATTTGACACGCGTGGCTGACAGTGAATGCGTGTTGGCGTTTCAACGCAAGGCCATGTTTGCATTTATATGTGTGCTTGTGTATATAGTATATGTGTGAGCTGAAATGGCATTCAACTTCATACAGGGTAGAATTAACTACAGGTGACTGAGTTTCTACACACACGAACACGCACACACACACACACACACACAATACATTCCTAGAATACTGTGCAAATTTTTCTCTCTTCTAAATGCAAAGGAAATGATGAAGTCAATTCTAATAACTTTATACAGGAGGACGCAATGTTACATTTTGACAGTTGTTTGAAAGCTGTTCGAACGTTGCTTGCCAGTATAGTAGAAAGTACGTTCACACGCTACTCCTACACTTTAAGTTTAGGTCGAAAACTTAACTCTTGATGATTAGCTTGTATAGCACCATGTGGACGCACTCGAAAGCTAGCAGTCTTAAAGTTTAGTCGATGAATAGAACCACAAGACATCTATAATACTAATAGGGATTACGCTCTCTCTGCGAGCCAATGGGGCCGGGTCCCCACTCGTAGTTTCGCTCCGTGTGGACACAATAATCAACGAGCTTGTGAGTTAGCATGGACCTCGCTTCTTGTTCATGCTATTTTGTATGGCTATAAGGTCATAGCGAAGACTCTGAACTTTCAGTATAATCATCGAGCGGGATTCACTCGTAAGTTATATCTGAAAGTTTAGGTACGCATGTGAACCCACGTCGTGAATTCACAAGTGGAGCTAATCATCCACAGTTAAGTTTTCGACCTAAACTTCATGGTTGGCAACTGCGTGTGAACATATAACTGGTATTTGGTGGTTATGCCCAAATCATCAATGTTTGAATATTAACCTTGATATTTTTAAAGGTATATCTGTCACTGTTGCTCAGCATGCATGATACCAAATATAGACTAGCTGATTGATCACCTTGGATAAATTACTGAGAAAGTGGAGATTTTTGCAGGGTGAAAATTTTTCGCACATTACTTCCAGGAAGGTAAAAGTATCTGTGATATATCATAGAGGTAGGACAGCTATTTTTTTTTAGTTTCTTTTCTTTTTTCATATTTGCTGGTCCTGTAGCGTGAGTGAATTTGCTGTCTTAATGCAGACGGCTTACCGTTAATCATAATGATCTGTCACAACCCTTAACAGCCGTGGCAGCAACGAGCTGAATACCGGTAACATTTTGAAGTGCTCGCTCAATCACTGTGACCATTCATCAATGCATAACACTGGCTCCGGTCCAACGGTCAGAGACCAGTAACTTTTCAGGAATTGTCATAGTTACTGGTCTGACATGCCCAGTTAAAAACAACAAGAAACAAACAAACTAACAAACAAAACAAAACAAAACAAAACAAAACAAAAAACCAATACATATTATTGTTGGAAAAGGCAAAATAAAAAGAACAGGATCAGTAAATCTTAGGTTTGGACCAGTAAAAATTGGAAAAACTGGGTTTTCACTGGTCTGCTGACAAGGACAGGTCAGACCAGTAGAAAAAATGGGTTTAGTGTGCAGCCCTGCCATCCATGATATTGAAGATACATGTGCAAAATTCATCGTACCAGGCCAAGCGCAAAAATTTCCACTTTCACAGTTAACCCTTTACATGTCCCGTCACTTAGCTGTAAAGTAGCCATGCTTTTTCAGTACCATACCCCTCCATTTCCTCCAAACTCGAATTAAATTGTAACTCAAATATCCCACAAAGGAGTGACAATGTGCCTCAGTAATACAGGAAGGACATGTGGTGACAAAATAGCACTTAATCGGATGAATTAGTTTCTATTCATTAGCGATTTGTTTCCAGGCATCAGTGCCAACTGGTAGAGGAAGTCATTTAGCAGAGGTGTAAATTGGCCAAGAGGCCAAGAAGCATAATGAGGGTTCATAAACCAGCTTGGTTGATATCATGTTAGATTTGCATTCCACATTTTGAATTCTACAATATAAGCACACTCTGTGACACTCGACCCTTCTTCTTCCCTGAACCTCATCACTTGATTCTTAAAGGAATGGTATAGTTTTTGTTGAGCTTGGGATTCAGGTTCCCTGCTTTTTTGTGAGATAATGAGAAACCTCTTAAATGAAACCACTTGAACAGTATGAGAGAGCATACAATTCTAAGAGGAATTTGAGGTTTATTTGATGGAAATTGGGTTTGAAATGGCCGAGATAGAAATCTAAAAACAAAGATGTCCTAAGAAAGGTGGGACCCACCTTTTATTAGGACCACTTTGTTTTACTTTGACTTTGGATATCTCAGTCATTTTTCAAAGCCAATTTTCATCAAATACACTTTGAACTCCTCTTAGAATTGTATGTTCTTTAATATTTCATTAGTGGCTTCTAATTTTCTCCAAATTGTTAAAATCTGAATCCCCCGATTTCAACCACACCCACAACTTCCCTTTAAACACCCTCACGATCTAAGAGTCAGACCAGTTCTCTGGAGTACCACTAACTATGCACCAACTACAAAGAACCTATACAGAGCACAATTAGTAGTGTTACTGCAATGGAAGTGAAATTAATATTCAATCAATGAGCACAGCTACACTTTTGTAAGCAAAGAAATATCAAAATATCACAACTGATCGTCACACAATGTCATTCTACCACCCCACAATGCTGGACGGGGAGGGCCCTTCTGGAATAAAAGTCATGTACTGTTAAGATTAAAATTATTCTACTCTTTTGATCTCTAAATACTCCAGAAGAACTCATCATCCTGGGAAATCGCGTCAGCCAGGTAAACTTCTAGGTGAACCCTTTCGATGTTATTAAAGACCCAAATGGTGGAAAATAAATTTTGAGCCCTTTTGAGAACTATGTTTTGACTTAAACGACAAAAGGCTCATAATAATTATGAAAGAAAGATTTTACTGTACCTCCTGCAATACTTAAAATGCATGCAAAATTATAGTAAAGAGATACCACACCAAACCACACAAATCTTGCGCCTGGAAATTGGCGAGTGTTAAAAAAAAAAAAAACTGTATAAAAAGGCACACTACATTACAGGATTTCACACACTGGTGCTCACCTCTTGAAAAAAGAAGATCCAATTGATGTATGTTGCTAGGAAGACCTCTCCTGACCTGCCAACAAGGATGCGGCGAAGCTGCAACATCAGACAGTACCACACGGCCTTATGGCATGTTCGTCCACTGTCCGCCGTCGTGACACGTTGAACAGACCCGACGCTGAGATTGCGTTACACATGTTGGGTGTGCTACTCCAAGTCCTGAATTATTTTCTTCTTTTCTCTCTCTCTCTTCCTCTTCAATTCACAACACGCAGGCCATCTGTCATGCCAGGAGGAAAAAACAAAAAGTGGTGTTTAATTACCTGGGTGTGTGAGGCAGCCGCAATGCAGTGGAGCCCTGTACAAATGTTTGCAGAACACAAGAAGTCTAGTCTCATTATAAGTCTGATATAATTTGTTATCATTTATTTGCAGAGGGACTTAACTACAGAGTCTAATAACTTGTTTGCAAAATAAGAGGGTACATCCATGACCTAATAACCAGAGTGCAAAGATATTTTCTTTATTTTTCTGTAATATAAGTATTTTTTCTTCAACATTATTCATTTAATGGCATTTAAATAAACTTTTAATCCTGCTATGGCACACGGGCTAGAGCAATGCCCTTCAGTGCCATTTATCAAACTTTGACAAATATTCCCATGCCAGGATATTATGTATTTTCTACTGACAAAGTAGGGACAGTATTAAATGACCCCCCCCCCCCCCCCAGCACAGGGAATTGCACACATTTAAACATATGATACTCTTTGACACATATTAATCAGTTCCAATTCAATAAACAGATGTTTTTCTGTGATTGAGGGTTTCTTCACTATCATGGTAAAGATGCATTTTTTTTTTCTTTTTCAAAAAGCATATTCATAGTGTTATTCATTACTAATATGATGCACGTAGACACTTGCATTATACAGACTTAATTTTTTTTCTTAACAATACAGCTCCGGATTTTTTTAATATTTTTTTTATACTGAATTACATTCAATTAAAGTTTTCGCTCTGTACTTTTTGTTACAACATTTTTCTGGCAATCATCAGTCAACAGAAAAAAATTCAGATAAAACGTTGTGGAAATTTACAGATTAAGACTGCCTTGCTGAAAGGAAGTCATCTTTTTTATCCCAAAACTTCACATTGGAAAAAGACTCAAAGGGTGATTGATTCAATCTTTGCATTAAAGGACTTATCAATCACATCTTTAACCAGATTCCCCCAAACTCATTTGTTGATGCAAATTGCACACATTTATAAGGGAAAAAAAAAAGTTTGCGATGTACAAAATGATATGAATTGTTTTAGGTTTCTCCTATTAAGTATCACATATTTTTGCCTGTACGTTATATACTTTATCTCAAAATTCCACAGGATTAAAAATTCATGTTAATTGATTTTAAACACTCAACCGAATGCAAACCTTCCCTCCCCCCCCCCCTAAAAAAAAAAAAAAAAAACCCTCATACAGTGTAAATGCAAAAATGTCCACTTTTACAGCATGCCTACAGTGTACTCTCTGTCTGTCTCTCTCTCCTTCACTCTTTCTGGATGACTGCCAAGATAGTTCAGAAACAAGTGGATACCTAGACATTAAAGTTTCTCTTGATTTGTTCTGCTCAGAAAATTTACCATCTAGAGACTGATTTTTTTTTTCTTTCTAAATTAATGTGACTGCTAGGAAGCATTCAATGTTTGGGCAGGCAACTAAGTGTAAAAGTGGACATTTTTGCGGTGTTGAAAAAATCACACATTTTGTGTGACCAGGGTCCCGTTTCATAAAACTTGTTATCAGTGACAACTGACACATTTCTGTGACAAATTTGTTCTTAGCCAATCAGATGCAAGGATTCAGTAGCTTATAACAACCACGACAAACTTGTCACTGAAAACAAGTTTTATGAAATGCGGCCCAGAAGTCAGTGTGAAAATAAAAACATGTGAATATTTTTGCAAGTCATCTGTTACATGTCTTGATTCTGCGAAATTAAAAATGCACGAAACTCATCTTGCCAAGCCAAGCACAAAAAATTACTCATGCGAAAATAACCACTTTCAATGTACATAATAAACAAACTGAAGTTCCCATTAAAGGACCATGCATTAAGGACAAAGTGCCTTGAATAACTTTAAAGGGGCACTGTGTCATAACAGTTGTCAGTCTCTGAAAATTTCAATAAAACCCTTGGTTTTGATTGGCTGAGAAGCTCTTGTCGCTGACTGTTACTATGGTGACTGTCAGACACTGATAACTTGTCAGGGCTGACAACTTTTATGAACGATACGCCGTTTGCTGCCAGGGAACTTGAACTTGAACCACAGACACTGTGATAGATAATTCTCTGGTCTTTTTCACTGAGCTTCAGGAGCTTCTTCAATCCATGAATCAATCATCACAGACTAAGTACTACATTACACCTTTACCAACTGAAAATGCCAACACTGATCAAAAGGGAGATCATAGACATACAGGTGATCAATTCACTGAAAACTACTAGGGTCCTGTAAAGTGTGGTAGTGTGAGCAGCAACAATGAAGTTACTTTCAAGAACAAATACGATCAGGTTGTTTCAGGAATCTAGAGATGGAGACAGCCACAAGACAAATCACTAGATTGCTCTGATATCGCTGTATCTGTTGTAATGTGTCAAAAATCTAGATGGAATACGCTGAATCAAATTACATTAAAAATAGATCCTGCAATAAATACTATTGGTAAAAATCACCGAGTTGTGATACACAATTGTCCTGTAAATTTCATCTTCCAAAGTCACATGCCATTTACTTCACTTAAAGAGTGTTATTTTCTGCACTTGAACCTCATAAGTTGTTATGGTTTTATTCTATAACTTTTAATTTATTTTAGGTAAAAAAAACAAAAACAATCTACAATGCACATGGCATGCTTTTGCGTAGGACTGTTTTTCTAACCACAAGATTCAGCCGTGCTGGGTGGTCATTTAATGCTCAGGAGGGGGCCTTAACAGCAAAATCTGGCTGCTTGTCTTCACGATATTCATAACTCCTTACAAGTGGGTCTAGAATCCCTCTAGAACTATGAGTTTTTGTGGGGAGCGGTCCTTCACAGCTCAAATGTTTACCCACGTGGTACTATACTACTAGTATTCTGGCATGGCAATGGATTGACCAGCCCTTGGTGTGCCATAGATGGACTTAAATTCTTGGGGATTGATTTTAAGGTTTTGTTGCAGAGAAAAAATGAACCGGTGCCAGGCATCATTCATGGTCAAAGTTTGTGCTTCAATTCTAAATTTGATGGTTCCTATTGAATCCTAGTGCTAGTGTGTAATATGTTTTGATAATTGAAAACAAACCAATGCCAGCATGGCCAGGCTTATTTTCACAAACATTTGACACTGGCATGTTAGGCCTTTAATAGGGGAACTGGCCGGGGAAAATGTTAGGGTACATTGCATAGGATGGCAGACAGGATTCAGAAAGAATGGCTATCAACACCCAGTCCCAGGATATGCAAAAAGTTTGTACCACTCTTTTGCCAACCAACCTGGCACTCAACTTTGTTGTTGTTACAACGTATGGTAGGTGTTCAACACATCTAATAGAGGGTAGGGGTGTTGGTTTTAAAACTAGACTCTATGACGCAACCGAGTGTATCAAAATAAACAACCCATGCATTCGAAGCAGATCTTGGGGTATGCACCAGTAGGCCTAACGTTACATTTTTAGTGCATGCTTGTGAATTCAGAGTAGTCTAGAGTCTATTTTCATTTCTTGTGAGTAAAATTTCAAGCCAGTTGTGAGATACTTTTTATCTCTTGATAGAAAAACATTAGGGCGTCGATGTGTTGGACACCCAACCATAAATTCTAAATTCAACTCCTGCCACTGCACTGCTGCACTGTACAAAATGTAGTGTAGGCCTACTCAGGCTACTGCTCGAGTGCTGGCAGTGTCTGCTGCCCATATACCAGGGCCCCGTCTATCGGATATATAAGACTTGTGATTGATTCAAATCAATCACAATTTACGATTGAACGCAAATCCATCAAGCTATGATTGAAATTAAGACGGAGAACTGCAATCAATCATATCAGGAGAAAGGCCAAGATACACATCGAAACCCAATGAACTGCCGTTTCTCATTTACACTTAATAGGACGTGGACCGGTTGCCTTTCGAACAGCTGGTTGTGAAAATGAGAACATGAATTCAAGTGGATGGGACTGAAGTGAAAGAGAGTCTCGCACTTAACTGTAAACTTTTTTACTTTCGTACATTCCAATTTCGTACCCAGGTCCTCATAATTTTTAATATTAAATAGATAACAAATACACAATTTGATTTCCTGTCGAAAGAAAGTTGAAACGACAGCTGAAGTTCAATTGCAAGCACAAACGCCGCTAAAATGCTTACCTGCCCTTCCAACGTATGGTGGATGCTTGAGCGCCGTTCATCACATTCTACAGCAAACTCGGCCGGCCGGCTAGCATATAGCGGCGGCAGAATATGCTGGCAAGTCGCGGCCGGTCAAGGACGTGGAAGCAGATGCAGCGCAGCACTGCCACACTGTCGTAGTTCAGCGCCGATAAATACGAAATACTATAAGCTCGTGTGTTCCCCGCGCCGAGAGACCTTGAGCTACCGGGCGGGCACTGGCGGGCAGTCGAGCGGGTGGGAGTGGAGTGCATTCTGTAACCAGGGTCATGTTCGTTTCATGAAGTTATCACCAATGGTTAAAGTCGCTCATATTATGTAGCTATAAGAGACTTCCAAATCCATTTCCTGAAGTCTTATGTGTGTGTCTTAAGTGTGTCTTATGAGCAAAAAGTCTTCTTGTAAGATTTTCATAGTTTATGAAATATCCCACTCCCATCATAACAATGCTGCTGGGTGTTCAAAAATCACATCATATTATCTCATCATTACATATGATCCTATCCTCAACTGCTGAAGTTTGGTGCACTGAAGATCATAGAAATCTGACCATGGACCTACTAAGAAGGTCCATGAGTTGACCAAGGCCATGGAGATGTATATGATTGAAGTGGATAAGTGAATGAAAAGTTAGCAAAAAAAAAAAAAAAAAAAATGAACATAGCAATTTACAAACTTTTTTTCTCCTTTCAAGCCATTGACAATTTACAGTCATTCAACAATAAATGCAGTTGATACTACAATGGCTTTGGTGCATAGCTTATGGCAAAATTGAGGACTACATTGTACAAGGCAACTCCACAAGTTGTTCATATTCATTCTAAAAAATACACTGTATAGTAGATTAAAACAAATAGTGACATTTCTTTTTTGGGGGGTTGGAGGGCAGAAGGTTGTTACTGAAGCAGTGACCAATATTTCATTTTTCTGCACAAACCAGACCAGATGTGTGATGACATCATCACACACACACACACACACACACACACACACACACACACACACACACACACACACACACACACACACACACACACTTAATATATAATACTTTTTT
Organism: Diadema setosum; assembly: GCF_964275005.1. NCBI lineage: Eukaryota > Metazoa > Echinodermata > Echinoidea > Diadematoida > Diadematidae > Diadema > Diadema setosum. Next base: position 28,854,239 of record NC_092690.1, read on the forward strand.
TTTAAGATTCGGGTCACTAAAAAGACTTGAGAGCCAAGGATGTTGTCACCCCATGTAAGCTAGTTGGTATAAAGTTTCACGATTGTTCCTCAAGTCAACGTGTATTGAAAAATGTGTAATACTCCCAAACTTAACTCCCTAAACCATGCTTATGATAACACTTTCAGGAATGCCAACTTATAAACAGCATTGCAGCAGGTAGTATCCCAAGTTGCTGGAAGCCACATATTAGGTTACCTTTCCGGTAATAGACATGTGTAGCAATACAATTTGGGAATAACGGCATTTTATTTTTGCATGAATCCAGTATTATTTGGGGCAAAAAAAAACACACAACACCACAACACAACAGAACAAACTACTGCAAAAAAATAATAAAAATGGCATCTCTTATATCTCTTATACACTTTTATTTTTGTTTGCTTCTTTGTTTGCTTGTTGTTGTTTTTTTTTTTTTGGCCATTCGACTTTTTTTTTTTTTGCTTCGTTGATCACAAATTAAAATGACATGGAGACAGACCAAAATTAATAAAATGCCCAAGGTTCACAAAAAGAGCTGAATAGTCTCATCCCGTGTTGTGGTCAGTGGGGCGTCTTGTACCTCCATCACCTTCTTTTACATACATTTGTAGGCCTTGCTACCATTGCTCAAGATTTCCAAACACAGATTTTTTTTTTTAATATTTTTTTTCCTTTTTATTAATAGCTTCATAGCAGAACTGGGTGCCAAAGAAAGCATGTATTCTTGGGATAAGGATTTCACCAGCTGATAACCATTTTAGCCAATTATAATCTACCAACTCGTGCCAACTTGGCACATCAGTAAAGCAGCAATTAATACACACACATACACACAACCAACACACAATACATATTCACACACAGAGACAAACATTCATACAAATACACACTTTCACACACACACACACACAGGCACACCATCTCACACAAAGACACATTAAAACATATACCCAACATGTTTAGTCCCTGACCGACAAGAACACAGAACCCACACAGCCGGAGGACCAACAAACCACACACCTCAATGTCCACACAGGGTGTAAAGCACTAAGAACATAACAAAACTTGGACAAAACGCAATATTGGCAGAATTGTTTGTTTTTTTTTAATTCATGGAGCATGGTGATATCGACTGCTATTTACAGGACAAACACTTGCCACGGTGTGCATTCATACAAAAAATTGAGATTGAGAGATAAAGAGTGAGAACTGCTGGTTAAAACTGACGGGAGTACAATTATTTTCCTCCTGCAATTTCACAGGAGATGACATCGATGACATTCTTAGAAAAAATACACAAGTGGCTATTCTGCTTTTAAAGAGAACGTATCTACAAGGTCAAAATTCTGTGCCCTCAAAATATTTACTCATTGACAAGCATGGCGATGGTTCAGAAAGAGATAAGAAATAGAAAGAATGATGAAAGATAGAGAGAATAATTAAAGACGGAGAGAGATCAAGAGAGGAAGGCAGAGAAAGAGTCAAATGACAAGATAGATAGATGGATGGATAGATGGATGGATAGATAGATAGGTAGAGGAAGGAGACAGGGGCGGAGAGAAATAAAAGGCAAAGGAAATTAGTGAGATTGAGAGAGGGAGGTGGAACAAGAGAGAGGTACAAGGCAAATAAACACATCTCAGTGTTGCTATACTCGACCTTACACCGAGAGTGGTGCATGTCGGTGTCAGAGCACAAACCACGCACACTGTAAGCGCCGTGTTTCAAGGAAGTTTTGGGAGAGAACGGGTCACCTGCCCCACTTGATAGCGACATGAACCATAAACTACTAGTATTTAGGGGAAAACAACGGAAAATTAAAAGAAAAGAGAGATTTTGCGATCAAACCTACAGAGGAAATCAATTTAAAGACTGCTGCCTGACAGTGTGTCTCAACACGGCACCTTTTTTTCACAGACTTAAACATATCCTGAAATACAACCCCTTTCTTATACTGCATTGACAAAGTTTGAAATCATCTGTGCCTGAAGGGACAAATTGGATTAAATATGAGGTAAGTTTTTTCCTTCCTGTCCCGACACTTTGCAGCCACCATAGAGGCCATATTATGCGTATACAGAACAGATCTTGGGGGCAACTGTAACAGCTGGGGGGGGGGGGGGGACCAACCAAAAAGCTTGGCAATCGATGATAAAGTGTGGTCGCCAATGTCATACAACCTTACGCTATTCATAAAAGGTAAGAGACCACTTGCCATATCAAATATCACTCAACATCTGAAAGATTGCAGTATGGAAAACATCTGAAATCTTGACCGTGGGTTAAGTTCTTGGATCACTTGGAAGATATCGGCTAAAAATGAGACGGTACTTGGCTTTCATTAAAGAAGAAAAAAATGCATCCTCTGTAGTGGATGTTGAAACATTTAATAGGCACAGCACTGCATTATTACACATTGCCTCATTCGAACAGAATTGCACATCACTACGGGTTTGTCGCATTCATCTTTGTAGTGTCGGTAAATGAACATGGCAATTGTACATTGCAAAACGTCACCCACCATCTTGCCATGCTTTTGCTCTGACTTGGTTGCACACTCAGACTTGGCTTTAAGACTAAACGGTTTCAGCCTATAGAGGGGGTATATATCCTTTGATTCCATGAGAGTAATACATTGGTTTACCCTTTAAAAAAAAAAAATACAAGCAAACAAATAAAAAAAAGCATAAAAATCAGAATCATTAGTCCCATATATCTGGACATACAATGCCTCCTCACACACAGGAGCACATACAATCTTCTTTCAGTTAACAGACCAATTAAAAAAAGTTAGTTTAGAATGCTGTTTACACTGCCAGTAATTTTCACACAGAATACATTTCTCAAATTTGTAAACATTCTCTCAGTATTTTCCTTCCTTTGTTATTTAGAATACACGACATCTTTCTGCTGCTTTTCCTAGTCATTTTTTGTCGATTAAAAAGATGATAAAAATGTTGATTAAAAGGACAGCAACTTGCAAAACTTGTCTGAATACCTGCTCCTGTAAAAACTTGTTCGTATTTCAGAGACACTTACTACCCATATGAGAACCTCTCACAACATGACTTTTAATCTGCCGCTGTTTATAACTCTTTACAATCATAGTGCGGTTCTTGCTAGTGAAGTGTACCCATATGTGAAATCCTGTGATACAACTTTTAAGTGTGAATTGCAACCTGTCGTACAACAAAGAACGCCACATATAATCCGTCACATCGGCACAAAACAAGGGGGCTGTACAACATCATACAGTCTCTCGGACGACCTCACGCGGGACGGTTCACGCCCGCTATCTCCAAATCCCTTCTGCAGCACAGTGCGTAATTCACATGAAAAATAAAAGTGCATTCTGCATGGACAAAAACAAATTCATAAATAAATACGACAATCGCTTGAAACATTCTGCCTTTTTTTTTTCGATAATCCATAATACGAACTTTTTAACCTTTTTTTTTCTTAATGCCTGCCCAACTTCATAATTTACTATATACATGATTCAAAAATAAGTACATCCGTTGGTATTCTGTACAATTAGTAATCATTTCTGTATTTTTTTTCTCTTTCTAGACATCTCTCATGACTGTACAAAATGAGTTCAATGCAAAGTTTTTCATTCCGAGAACGAGACAACGGCAAAGTGAAGAAAAAAAAAAGAGAAAAACACACACAAGAAAAATAAAAACAATCAGACAATGACATCAGCAAAGTGAAATAGAGACATAGGGAAGAGGGACAAGGAGATGAGACAAAAGTGGACAGGGACGGGACACGACAGGACAAGACTGGAGAGAGGACGGCGCAGAAGAAGTGGGAGAACAATGTGTGAGGCTTTTCCCGGTTTCCGCGGCAGAGAGCCGAGAGGAGAGATGGGGAAACGTTGGAAATCCAGGCCCAAGTATTTCTTATCTACACATGCAAAGAAATTCATAGAATGCAAATCAAAATGAAATAAAGAGCTACCAGCAGCCGATACACACACATGCCCTGTTTCCTGGACAACTGGAAAGGGAAAGGGAGGTGGGGGGGGGGGGTGGAGAATGAGAGGGAGAGAGTGAACAGACGAACAGAAATTACACAAGACGTCTACAGGAGCGAAGAATACAGACATAGAACAGAATTGTAAATGCCTGTCAATATTGCTAGATATTGGCATGTAAGTGGAGGAGTGCACAATACTCAACATCAAGAGTATCACCTTTTCATTATCACTTTACTCGCCTCTGCTTCTTACTCAAATGACCACAAAACTCTTTTATCATCAATGTTTCACACCATTACAAAATGGGAGTTCTCTTTGCCAAAGAAAATTTGAAGTAAACCCACGAGACCCTTGCAAGGCAGTCGTTTCAGAACTGCAGGATAACTGCCACTTTGTTGCGATCAGAAAGCAAGGTGGAATGCCCAGTATCAATGACCTCATGGCCTAACGACCTCGTGACCTAATGACCTATGACCTTAATCAGCAAAGGAGTAACCCTGTAACAGTGACCCTGTTGTGTTTGCATTCCTCTAAAGGTTTCCTCCCATCTTCTCCCACAATACGAGATTGCCTTACAACACTGGCAGACCTTCAAGCAGGGAATTCTTCATGAAAAGGGCTGGCTATGAGTTTGAAACCAACAACAACAACTTTTTTAATGATGTCTTAATCCCTGGCCTATGGGCCATGGGGGGGGGGGGGATTACCGTTCAGAGAAATTAATTCAATACATTCCTTTTTGACCTACAACAACAACAACAGGCTTATTTGCCACAGTTAATGACGAGAGGAAAACGAGTATCACTGAATAAACATTCAATGCATGGATGAAATGTTGTTTTCTCTCTCAAATCAGCATTTCTTTTTGTTCTTGTAGTTGTTGAAGGAGATCAAAAGAATTCATTCAGAGCAAATTCTCTTGACTCGAGAGAGTAACAATTTGAGAATTTGGTGGGAGGAAGATCAATGGAAGAGATGGTCAAATAGAAAACACTAGCGCAACACATGAGATAAGATTCGCTGCAATGTCTGTGTAGCTGGGAATGACTGTGGCCTCAATCTGGTGAGAACATGGGGGGGGGGGGGGGCCTCAGGCAAGCAAAGGAGTGGTCACCAAACCCATAAGAATCTCCCTGGCAGGAGTGTAGCCCACTAAACTGTCCACACATCCCTACTCCAGTCATTACAAGAGAACAAAATACTACTGACAATGTGTGCAAAAACAATTGGTTATAAAGGACGGCTTTCTCTTGTTAACTCTTTAATTTTTGTTAAACTTTCATCAATCTTTGTTCGAGAGTGGATGGATGGTTAGTGTGATATGAGGTTTCTCCAAGGCAGTGATACCATGACCTAAGCTGAGTACAAACGACAACACTTGATTAGCAAAGCATTAAAATACTGTCATTAGCAGAGACCCTTTGATAGCAACAAGGAAACTTGGTAAGAATGGCACGGGAAGGGGGTGGGTCGGGGGGAGGAGAAAGTCTGCTGATCTTATTCAGGTCGATGGGAGATGCATGTCACAGAGGCATTACAGAGATTTACAATCGGAACGGCCAAACTTTTCACTTTCTTCTCTGACCCTGTTACAGGAAGGGGGTTGAGAAATGATCATGTTTTGGCAGAAACAGGACTGCATCGATTTTGTGAAGGAATACACTGCGGTAAAAATGGAATAAAGAAACCATGGTAACTTTAGTAAAGTACACTCACATCTTGTCTGTCAGGTTTTCATCGACAGTAAAATCTTAAGCATTCACATACACCCAAATTTCAGCTGCTCAGGTCATCTGTTATTTTTTCCATCTTACAAAAAGTATATGTAAAACGTTTTAAAAAATCAGTCAATTTTCTAAAACACTGATGTAAAAATGTGTGTGTGTGTGTGCGTGGGGGGGGGGACGGGGGAAGGAGTTCCGTACAACAGAATAAATGCATCAAAATTGGTTGACTTCTTTAAAAGTAAGTTTTCAAAAACAGAGATTAAAAAAAAAAGTATCGCACAATTGGGGAATCAGTGGACAGTGTATCTACTTTGGCAATTAAATGAAAAATAATGGAAAAGTGCCAAAAGGATGTAAACATCTCTGTACAGCACCGGTGCACACACAGTGGACGGTTCCACTTATGAAGATCACAGGTCTGTGTACTACACATCAAATGTTACCTCCAAACACTGGAAACACTCTCTCTTTTAAACACTCCCTCTTCTAAAGAAGAAAAAAAATCTTACAGACCAAAAAAGAAATATTTCGGATCTCTGTTTTAGGTTGCTTGCGTTTCCACATGCAGTAAACCTCTCCGTTTGTTAGATCATCCTGAATACACACTAAAAATGACGTACTATCAGCCTGAGACGAGAATATAATATATACAAATTGGACGAGACCAGCCTGACTTGAAAATAAAACAATAAACCTGACTACACATCCTAACCTGACTTCCAATCCGATTATTAATCCTTTACCAATCCAAAATCCCAAACATTCATCATACATTTTCTTTCTTGTTTGCACATTTACTACAGACGCTGTTTCAAGTCTTGAAACAAATGGGTGGCCCATTGTTAAGCCCCATTAATGAATTTATGAATTCATGCCCCTCCCCTTCCACCATAAAAGAATATTCAATCAGAAGGGCCTTACACTATGATTTCAACACCTCTTATCTTCATCTCCACTTGAGTACCAGAGGGGCATTTGAGCCATCTGGTCTTGGTGGAATTAAGGTCCTTCTAGTGCTCAAAATCACACCATGTGTATAGCAGCACCACCTGAGGGGGTTGGGGGTGGGGGATGTGGGGTAAACCCTAAACACAGTTCACAAGAGACAATCTGAACTCAAAATATCTACAGAGTATTGGGTGGAACTTGTTGCACAGACAGGGGGAGGGTTGTTGAAAAGTGTCGCAAAGACTCCCAACTTTTCTCTTCTTTATTTTTTTTTCCTTCTCCCTTTCGCCATCCTACCAACAAGATGCAGCTGTAATCACGGCTTGGCAGATGATCTTCCATCAACAGACACACATACACACAAACTCTCTCTCTCACACACACACACACACACACACACACACTTTTGCACAAGTATTTGTGAGATAGATAGAGACCGTATTTCGGTTCTGTGACACAGGGGAAACAGACAGAGTTAATAAAGACTCATGATGTGCCGAGAGACAGACAGAAGGGGGATGCCCGCAGTTCCATGTCAGTTCCAGGCCCTAAAATCGCGAACTGTTCCTGGTCTATTTCGAGAGTTCTGGACGATTCCGGCCTGGGCTGTCGCGCGAAAATCCAATGCTCCATGTCTGAAACGTCATTCCTCACGGAAACTATGCAAATGTGTTCCTCTCGATTTGCGATTCCTTTTTCTCGGGCATGGACAAGAATTCTCTCTGCTTCCTGTATCCCATTGCAACTTGACCACCTTCCCTTTGACCGCAATGACCACAAGGACTAAAACACTGACCAAAGCCCCGTCATAGCGGCGGGATAAAATGATATTTAAAAACTCAACTGATAAAACAAAAACGAAAAAATCGATGCTATCTACAGGTGAAAACCTTTCCGCTAATATGTAGTATTTTTTGATAAAAAAGGAAAAAACGCAGGGTCACAGTGGTCAATGTGATGCCACTGGGCTCTGCTGAACGCACACCCCAACCATGGGCGAATCGTCACTTTGTCGCGGCGTCTGCGAGTTCACAAGTCCTGCACTGACAGGTTGCACTGGTAATGCGAATGCGTAGGGGACGTTGGTGGTGGCGCCCCCAACGTTACTCGTTAATGCAATGCCCCCCGTCCCCGTCGTTGTCCCGTGTATGTGCGGATTGCTTAGTACCGCTTGCGAGGGGTGGTGAGTCGCTATTGCATAACTGCCCAGCGGCATGTTGAGCGAACCGCTACTTAACGAGCTGCTCTGCGTGTTCTCTAACGAACTGTGTGAGGAGTACACAAATCCGGGCGTGGTCATGATCCCCGCTTGATGCACATGAGGCATACCCATAGTCACCGGTATACTGGGCGGGGGAATCCCCATAGTCACTACCGGGGCTTGTAATACCGTTTGAGTTAAATGCACATTGCTAGATGCCGGCGAGGGGTGGCTATGCGTGTGTCCGTGTCCCGCTGAGTGGTGGTGGTGGTGTTTGCGACCGTGGGAATGCGAGTGGGGGTAGGTGTGCGACGAGTGTCCATGAGTACTGCCTGACGACGAGCCAAACGCCACGTCACCGCTCGACATGCCCGAGGTCAGGCTCGAGTGCGACGACATCGACTCGTAGTCCATGGTGCCGGCTGAGCTGTTCGGGTGCTGGTGGCCCAGGGCGTGACTGGAACCACTGTTTTGGTGGGTGGGGTCGGACTGGGCGCGGCCCCCAGTCCCTGAACCGTGATTTGTTCCTCCTGCTGCTCCGCCCCCTGGCACAAAAATCAAACAAGCACAAACAATTTCCTACATTAATGCTTGAAACTCTCAGCAAACTACAAATGAGGAAGCTCTAATCATTTACATAAATGCTTAAAAATCTTGGCAAACTGTGAATGGGGGTGGGGGGGGGGGGCCTTTGAGATGTTATGTACAATGCATGATGGGAAAACAATTGCATGTCCTCCAGTTTTATCAATCGGTGCATATCTGCTCTGTCTATCTCAGGATTTGACACTGAATTTATTCTTCGGTGGCCTGCTTGGGCCAATAAAATCTCTGAATGTGAAATGTTGGTAACCACCAAGAAATGTAGTGGCCCAAAGTAAAAAGGGAATACAAACATTCATTTCAAATTCTAGCTGCCCAATCGGGCCACCAAGGGAAGACTTTTTGGAAGTTTGGTGGCCCAACATCAATTCTTAGTGGTCCGCCGCTAATATCCCTGTATCTCTGGTGAAATCTTCTATATCTAAATCTCTACCACAAGAGGTGATGATAAGATATCAGAACTCATTTGAAGGAAAAGAGAGAAAGAAAACGGGAAGTGAGAGAGCGAGACAGGAGAGAGATTGATTATGGAGGGCAAGACATACCCGAGCTGGAGCCCGAGGAGTGTTCTGTGGGCGGAGTACCGGCCTGGTCCATGGCCGGACTGGCCGAGGTGCTGTTGGACGTGTTGGTGCTGCCGTCCACCGTCCGCTTGAAGAAGGAGTGCTGGAGGGCGTAGTAGGGCTTTATCCTGACAGCCGGGTCGTACTCCAGCATTCTGGGAATTGAGAGAGCAGAAAAATTTGAAGACATTAAAGACAGGTAGAAGGCAAAGGTGAATAAATGGCAATATCTACGAAGGCATTTGACATAAAAATATAATGAACTTTATCATCGAAAATAGTTGTGGTTCCTGCTGATACATCACATTCTGTGACATTTCAAAATTTGACATAGATTCAGTTATTTCCCCCCCCCCCCTTTCCCTCTTCTACTAAAGGCCTGAAGCCCATAACTTTTAATCTGTCAAGGACAGGTTGATTTTGCTAACCACACATTTCCCACAGACTCGAGTATACTCAAGACTAGTCTCCAATGGGTTAATTGACTCTATACAAATTATTTCTGTGGCTAAAGCAAATAAAACAGTTACATTTTACAATTTGACTCTTGACCTTAGATGCCACAAACATTGTACTGTAATTAGTCTTGCCTCCACTAAAGCTTTTCATATTTAGTTGTTTAGTTTTGTTTTTTTGCTTGCTTTTTTTTATGGCAAGAAATGTAATATTCTAGCATTTGACCTTGAACATGCCGCCCCCTCTCTCAGGCATTTAACCCCATTCTAACTGGGCTATTTGAGACCAAGTTTTTACTGAGGGGGGGTCAATTTGACCCCCCCTTCAGATCTCGGCCGCCAATCGCGCGATCACCGCAAAATTTTGCCTGAAGATAGAGCTGGATGTCAACTACAAGATTACATGGTCATACAATAGAAAAATATTGCCTTTCTATTTTTAATGAATTAGTTATGTAAATTTGTGCATGAAATCATATTTTCACCTATAACTCCATCAAAAAGACTGGAGGATTGCTAAATTTTTGTGTCAGAATTCCTCAAGACACATCAAACAATTTGCGTGTAAAAAAAATAGCACAATCGAAATCAATTTCTTTTGTTTTTTATTGTTTTGTTAAATTCTTATGTATTTTATTGTTTTTTAGACCTTTTGTTTTCTATTGTTGTTTGGCCAAAATTTGTTGCAGGCACTTTTTCAGGCTTATCTACACTAGAATTGATTAATTTTGATGGTTAAAAGTTGAAATAATCTAATTTATATCAGTTTAACCAAAAAAACACAATTTGCATTGGATTTGCACACGATATCATGACTTTGAGCTGTTTTTTGGTTGACATGCATATGCAAAACATTACGTAACTTCAAAACGATGCACCCGGACGTCGCGAATTTGGTCTCAAAATATGCGGGAGACTTCAATGAAAAAAGTCATGAAACGACGCAGCAAAACCTTTGCGCGTTGCGAAATCGTGGCGCGAAACGTCGAGGGGGGGGGTCAATTTGACCCCCCCCCCCCCCCAGTTAGAATAGGGTTAAACAAAAGGAAAGGTTGCCTGCAGGGTCTGTATCTCCTAAGGCCACATGATGGGTGAACATGAGCATTCATAATCAAGTAGCCTCGATTGTCATATGGCAAATGTTGCTTTGATTTTTACATTGCATAGTGTAATGAGAACTCTTGGGCAGCGGGCATAAAACTGATCAATCACTGAAAACTGTTACAAGCTACAGAAATCCTAGCATCTGATTGGCTGAGAGCAAATTTGTCAGTAAAAATCACAGACAATACACTAGATGAAAAATTTGTTTGCATCCAGGTCTCACCTGAGGATGAGATCCTTGAACTTGAGATAGTCGGAGACGGTGTGGCCGGGCTCCCCCGCTCTCCTTCCTCCCGGTCCGCCCAGCTCCACCCCTAGAATATCGTGGAGCTTCCTTGTGCCAGGACTCTTGTACTGGATGGAGAAAAGAGAGAACACAGAAGGTATTGCAGTTTGAATGAAAATGAAAGGGAGACGGGGAAATTCTTTTACAAAAGATGAGGGGGGACCATGAGGCTCAAGACATGAGAGAGAATGCAAGGAAATTTATAACTTGTGAATACATCCAGGAATAGACACAACAATTGCTACAACTGTCTCCCTCCCACTGAGAACAAGCGAAGAGCTGCTTACAGCCTTACAGGGATGTATACAAAGCAAGAAGGCAATTATCTAACGAGAGGGCATGATCATCAAGCCCTGTCAAAAGTTAGAAGTGAATGCATCTTGTCAGGGTGAGGGGAGCAATCCTGAGACTATGTTGCAAAAACCTGTTGCAGACCTCCCAACCTTTCTAACTGAAAAATAGGGATAATCAAAAAAAGTAGGAAAAGAAAGAGCAGTTCCCACAGGAGTGTGTAGTAAAATTATCAAGAATAGGTAACTCCTTTTGAAACAAAAGCTGGAATTGGTCAAAATCCAGATTCTTTCCTCCAAAGTCAGAATAGTTGGGAGGTCTGCTGTTGCAGATGACATGGTATGACCGGACAATGGAGACTGATGGTGGGATATATTGCTCAACCTGAGAGGCAGGTATATATGATTTGATAGAAAAACAAATATTTGTCATTTCAATAGACAGCTCACTATCAACTGAAGCAAACTTTACTGAGGTCATCATTGGATAGGAGGAGAAGAGGAAAAAGATGGAGGAGGAAAAGGAAAATGAGAAGCAGGAGAAGAACGAGGAGGAAGAAGATGAAGAAGAAGACGACAATGAAGAAGAAGAAGAGGAGGAGGAGAAGGAGGAGGAGAAGGAGAAGGAGAAGAAGAAGAAGAAGAAGAAGAAGAAGAAGAAGAAGAAGAAGAAGAAGAAGAAGAAGAAGAAGAAGAAGAAGAAGAAAAAGAAGAAGCAGCACATTCTGTTTGGGGGCCAGGCAGCATCAGATTTAATCAAGAGATCAAAGTTACCAAACCAAATTCCTACCTTCTTTCCGTCTCTACTCCTCTTTAGCACCCAGCTCTTCTCCGTTTTGATGAAGTACTTGTGAGCCTTGGGGGCCTGCTCTATGATGTGTGTTGGTGGCATTCCCAATACCTCGATGATTTTGTTCATTTGGTCCACCTACAGGGCAACAAGTCAAGATCAACATTGAAAATTGAATCATTATACACATGTTTGGGATATTCAATCTGTATTCCTAGGAACAATAGGAGGTTAGTGAATTTGGCCAATGGCTGAGCATATCCTGTGGCTTAACTCTAGTGTCGAGTACATTACATGACAAGACAAAACTTAGAAGCTGCCATTTGAGTCTTGAAGTAAGGTGAATGTTTGAGCATTGACATCATATCGTGTACAAAGCCCCCAAGAAGATACATAAAAGTCAATAATCACATGGGGCACAGAAAATAACAGATTAACTTGTGAGACCTGTCACATGGTGCATATAAGAAATATAAAACATGCGAATAATGGAACATACGAAACATATAAAACTAAAACATGTGTAAAAACCAAAACATATGAAACAGGTTAAAAGATACAGAGAACATGGAATGTTCAATGCTTATGTATGATACAGAAAAATGCTACTTTCACAAGCTTGCTCACGAGATACCACTTTTAAGAGGGTGAAATTCGGTAGTCCCGATTGTCGATTACTGTATTTGGTCGGTCTGTTTTTTGGTACATTTCAAACGGGTTACTGGTTTTAATGAGGTAAAATCAGCAATCCCTGCAACCTTGTTATACCAGGGGTTTCCCTGTTCACTGGAACCTACACTGTATGCGCCGACTATTTTGCGAGGTTTTTATTTTCATGAATTTCGCCAGTCAGGCACTATTTAAAAATTCTAAGACAGGCAAAAAATATTGACTCTGACCACAATGTGGCATGCACAAATACATTTCTCCTGCCTCGTACTGTACTCCGCAATCGCAAATTTAACCACGTGCAAAATGGTCAGGAAGTCCCGATTCACGAAAAATTTAGACTCGCTAAATATATGGCATATACAGTAGTCTGCACAGGACACGAGTCCATTCCGTGATCGTCCCTACCTCATTGGACCCGCTGAAGAGTGGTTCCCCCGTGTGCATCTCCACCAGTATGCAGCCAAGGCTCCACATGTCTATCGCCATGTCATAAGAGATGCCCAGCAGCACCTCCGGTGAGCGGTAGAACCTGCTCTGGATGTACTGGTATATCTGCCGGCACGAAAAAGATTATTGGTAAGAGATGAGAAGGGGTAAAATATTGAAATAGATATTAGTAGTAACATACACAGGCCCAAAAAGGTCGGTAAGAGACAGGAAAAAATGAAATATCAAAATAGATTTCGGCTGTATACACAGGTCCAGAAGAATGGTAAGGGAGGGAATATCAAAACATATTTTGGTGGTACACACAAGAGCTGAAATATCGAAACATATTTTGGTAGCATACATGGGTCCAAAAGGTCAGCAAGAGATGTGAACAGATGAGTTTAATATCAAAACAGATTTCAGTAGTATACACTGGCCCATAAGATAAATATTGAAATACTAAGTAGATTTTTGTAGTAAACAATGGTCCATAAGATCTGCAAAAGATAAATATCAAATAGATTTTGGTAGGATTCACTGTCCTAAGATCAGTAAAAGATCAATATCAAAATTGATTTTGGTAGTATACATTGGACCAGAAGGTCAGTGAGACATGACATATATCAAAATAGATTTCAATAGTACAGTACACAGAGGCCACAAAGGTCATCATCGGTAAGAGATCAGAATAGACAACATATATTAATATAGATTTCAGTAGTAAATATAGCAACTGCAGTTGCAGTACATTGCTTTTTCCTTGCATGAATGAACTATTGGTGCATTCATTTGTGTCACCATGCACAATCATATGCACCAGTTCAGCTCTCAATTTAATAACAACCAAGAAATGAAGCCTCACAAACAAGCACCGAAACAGCTTCCAATCTTGCCACAAATTTACCACCACAATTCTGTCATTTGCCACTACCCTTGGCATTTTCCCCACCATCATCCATTGCTATAAGAAGACTTTGAGACTTCTCTGCTTGCTAATTGAAGATGGCATTTTCAAAGCAGGGAGTCTTTCATGCCTCTCGTTTTGTTTGGCTTCCTCTTGGCAGTCTACAAACCACGCTAGACTCTGTGGATTACGAAGTCATCATAACTTCAAAAGCTCCAAAACACGTCTGAAGGGCAGGAACTTTCACTCCCTGGCTGAGATTGAGGGCAAAAATGAAATTATGAAATCCCATCACTTTGATTTTTGTGGGTTTTTGTTGTTTTTCGTTTGTATTAAAATGTATACTGATATTTCTATGGGGTGTGTAGATGCAACCACCTTGATGAACATGGAGCAAAGTGTCGTATTAAATTTTTCATAACTGTCAACTACTGAATGTGCCGTATATTTCATGAGGATTTTATTTTTGCGAATTTCGCGAGTTGGGTGCTACTCACAAAATCAACAACACAAGAAAACATTAAATCTGATCCTGACAAGAATGCGACGGGCATACATTTTTTCCATTCATCACAATCATGAATTTAGCTACTCGCAAAATTGCCAGGAAGTTCAGATTCGCGAAAATTTAGACTAGCTAAATATATGGTGTATACAGTACATTACACAAAGTGTTAACAGCACTCCAAGGAAGTAGGAGCTAAGAGAGTTAGGGAGAGGATTCTGCCTCCATTCCCCTCCCCCCCCCCCCCCGCCCCCGAAATATCTGTCCCACACTCACCCTCTGCCCGAGTTGGCATGAGCTGCCGAAGTCGATGATCTTGATGGCGCTGCGCTTGGGGTTGCACAGTAGGATGTTCTCGGGCTTCAGGTCGCAGTGGATGATGTTGAGCTCAGGCGTGGCCAGGAAGAGCAGGGCCGTGCACATCTGCTGGGCGAACTTGCGCGTGAGGTTGAGCGAGACGCCGCGGAAGTTGGTGTTGCGCAGGAGGTCATAGAGGTTGTAGGAGAGGAGCTCAAAGACCAGGCAGAGGTGGTTGCGGAACATGAAGTGCCTCTTGAGTTTCACTGTAAAATGGGGGGAGGGGTGTAAGAGCAGCAAAGGTTGGAAGATAGAAGCAAAAACAGAGATGGTGAGACAGGTAGAAAGTGCAAGACATGATCTCAACATCACTCAAACATTTTCCCAGAGTCTGAGGTTCTCTATTCTTGACTGTAGTACCGTTCTAATTGCATTCAGAATAACAATTTATTTCCTGATGGCTACCCAAATTCTGAAATTTTTACATTGAGGATGACGAATCAAAAAGATGTAACCCTGATCAAGACTAAAATTTAATGTTTTTTTTTCCATGAAATCAGCACTAATTATTATTTCAGTATCACTATTCTCAGGAGACTCTTTTGTTTTCTCAGCCTAAAAGATTTACACTTGTTTCTTTCTTGCTTTATAATACAAAGACTTTATTAATCAACTGAAAAAACTGGGGAAAAAAAGTTAATTTGATCAAACAGGGTGTGCACAACTATGATGTCACTTTATAAAACATATTTCAAATCACGGTTGCATTTTATACGACTTTCAAGACAATGTTTCTCGTGAAACATGGTTTTGAATCGCACCTCCAGTGTGTTTTCAAACCATGTTTCCAAATCATGTTTGTAAATACGACTACCGGTTTGTGGCAAAATTCAAACCACAAAACATGGTTTCAAAACCATATTTCCATCCCGAAAAGTTTGCTCTGAACGTACACATACCCTAAGCGGACTCTACAGCCTTCAATCCATTTATAAACGTGATGCAGTGGCTTCACTCTCGTGACCTTCAATACTGTACAATAAAAATAGTTTTAACACAGCATGGAGCATTCACAATGGACCGATGGACCGACTCCGCCGCAACTCACCGATGTAGTACTTGCTGTCCGCGTCATGCTTGTTCATCAGCTCTAAGAGCCGGACCTCGATCTGGGCTTGGTTGAGGAAGGGTTTCTTGTTCTTGATGATCTTGATGGCCACGTACTCGTTCTCCTGGTGGTCGAAAGCCTTAGCCACCTGCAGGATGACAACGATGACGATGACGATGACGGCAATGATAAAATGAAAAGAAATACTTTGTTTGAAACATTGTTGGCTCTCTCAGCTCAGGGAAAACTAAAAGATAAGTGTTATAAACACATCGAAACTCCCTGGATATACGTGCCCTTGCAATAAATTGTGTTTCCAGAAACCAAAAGTTCTATCTCAAAACACTTTAAAGGCATGCTAGCTAGATTACACCAGCTGGTAATGTATTCAACCATGACCCCCACCCAGTAATTAGCATGTTTACTGGGTTCTCATCAACAGATATCCACTTAAAATGTGAACGCATCGAGAAACTGGCCTACTCTCAGCACATTATGATGGGACGATTTAATAGCAGTACTTAAGCTCTTACCCGATCATAATATTTGACATGAAGAGGATAAAAAATTAATTGCCATAAAGCATGCCACTATCGAGGACTGACACTGACATTGGGATGGGAAACAGGACGCGATGAGAAAAGCTTTTAAATTCCGCAAATTTGTTGCACACAATGATAATTGAAACTGTTTGGCCTTGTTGCACCAGATAATCACTTCCACCCTTAAAGACGCTGTCCCACTTGTGGTAGATTTTGCTGCAATGAAAAATGGATCTTTGCCCACCGAGCTGCGAAATAATGTTCCGATGAATAGGAAACGGAAACAACAACACTCTTGAAAGCATACAATTTTGGAGAATCCTGCCAACACTACTGAATTACGTACATTGTGTGTATGAAGAAAATGTTACCGTGCTCTTTAGTGAGCTACGGTATTTCTAAAGTGGATCACACACATATTGTAACTTATATCCTAGCACTACTGTCTGAAAGGAAAACTTTAGCATGATAAATCATTTATGAAAGGCTTACCACAAATAATGTATGGTATCCTCAACAACCAAAAAACAAAAGAAATGCTGATCTTCCCCCCCCCCCCCCTTCTCTCTCTCTCTCTCTCTCTCTCTCTCGCCACACATATTGGATATACTTCAATTATGACATTAGCTCTCTGATATCAAAGCAAGCCTCGTTATCATGGGACTGACAGAGCTATTTTGGGCAATCAGACAGATGGTTTCACTGCTTCATTATCCCCTAACGACCTTCCGTAAAAGATGTTCCAAAATTAGCAGACACAGACGAGACAGAACAGAAACACAACGCGAAAAATTAGTCTACCCAGTTATTTTGGGAGGGTAGAACATTGTACACACACATATATTCACACATGTGCACATGCACACACACAAAATGTTCTCGCATCTAATCTCGGTTACCATAACTTCAGTTTCTAAGTCGAGCTCTCGATAAGGTGAGTGAAACTCGCTGGCCGGGAGGGGAAGTACTGCAGGTTAGATTCTCGTCATACTCACTGACAGATAAGCTTGTCTGCAGGACTGTATATCTATAGAAACTTTTGTAGTTATGGGTGTGTTCATTTTTTTTTTCGCACTTGAAAGTGTGTGTTTGCCTGTTGTGTGCATGCATTGTGTTGAGTGTGAGTGTGAGTGCATGTGTGTGTGTGTGTGTGTTGCACATGCATGCACTATCATCAGGAAGAACAAAAATATATCACCTCACTTCTCTCAACCGAACAGGATACATAAAATTAGACAACTCCCATTACAGTGCACTTTTCCCACGGTGTGCAAGTCAATTTCCATCAATAGAGCGAATTCAGACCAGCGGAGAGACTGTAGGAATCCCATCAAGTCAGAATATCATGAAATTAATAGGCTATGGAAGGTTGAAGTTTCACCTGTTTTTCACAAACTATTGGTCAGAACCACAAGTTCAAAGAAAGAGTCAAGATGACAAATGTCATCAACTCAATATTATTCCATTCATCTGAGTACAATATAAGCTAAAATCACAAAATCATGTCTGTAGTAAAAATTTAGCAACTAGAAACTACCTTACCCCAAAGTCATCATTCTTTATTGAATGGGTACCGTTTTCACAGACACATACTTGAAACCTTCTGCGGGTAGGTTTCCACAACAACATACCCGTTCATGCGCAAAGGGGGTATGGTTGCAATTCGAACACGTGATCGACAAGCAGTGAGCCATCCTGTTTGGACTATTGCGCATACGTCTTGAGTGTATTAAAGGAATGTTACCGCGAGAGCGTTTGAACAGAAGGGCTGTTACGGCTGTCGGGGTAATGTCAGGGTAATTACCCAAGCTGGCTTGGGTAGAATGTGGCAAAAGTTACGGCGACAATGTCCGTGCAGCATTTTGCGGGGACCACTTTAACAGGCAGGGTAAAAGAAAAGATTGCACGGACGTTGTCGTGGTAACTCTTTTTTGAAAGATTGCAAGATTACAAGTTCCTCTTCTCAATTTCTTTTTTTTTTTTTTTTTTTTAAAGGCAGATAGTGAAGATTTACATGCACATCTATGGTTTTAACAGTCACCTCATCTATAAACTTTTAAACCCGACAGCTATCACAATCTTGTAAATCCAGGTGAAACAGAAAATTTCATTAACTTTCTTATTTTAAAGTCCAATTTTGATGATACAGTTTACTGTACAGCTCTTTTGATATTTCTCTACTGATTAAACATAGCCGACATGGACATGGAGTGCAGAGGTACTTGCAAATATACCACCATCTGTCATGTTAGCCTTTACTTCAGACTCCAGGTAGTATTTCATATACAGCAAAAACATAAACAAATGAGGCTGATGTGCTACATCGTATGTGTGGATCACTCCTATAACTACACTATATCTGAAGGGAAGACAAATGTTGCCTGCGGCGACACTGTGTGGCAGAGGCATAACTAGAAATGTCGCTACAGCGACTGGTTATACCCCCGCCAAACAACATTTCATAAGCTTTAGTCAAAACAACATTTGATAAGCTTTGGTCAAAAAACTGAGGAAGTAGTTAAATCCGCAAGATCTTTCCTTGATCTTCTGCCATTAATATGCCGTTACCATGGCAACGTACTTTTGGGTACTGTCGAAAAATGCGTCTTGCACATCTACAACCAAAGGCACACATCTGTACCAAGTTTCATGGAAATTGGGTAAAAACTGAGGAAGTAGTTTGCAGCACATAATTTTCCATCATTTTGGCTCATAATATGTGAGCTGTTACCATGGCAACATACTTTTTGTCACTGTCAAGAAATGTGTCATGCTGACCTATATCCTAAGACAAACATTCAATATGAATTCCATGAGAATTGGAAGAACACTGATGAAGCAGTTTTTGCCATGAAGCATTTTGCCCTATATTTTACCAATAACATGCCGTTACCATGGCAACGCACTTTTTGCCACTGCGGAAATATGTGTCTTGCACATTAACATATTCAGATGAACATCTGTACCTAATTTCATAAAAATTGATCAAAAACTGGGAGGAGTTCGCGACGCAAGATTTGTACCCATTTTTGCCCATAATATGCCGTTACCATGGCAACGTACTTTTGGGTACTGTCAAAAAAATATGTCTTGCACATCTACATCCCAAGGCACACATCTGTGCCAAGTTTTATGGGAATCGGTCGAAAACTGAGGAAGCAGTTCGCGACGCAAGATTTGCAACGGACCGACCGCCCGACCGCCCGCCCGACCGCCCGACCGACCGTCCGCTGATTCCTATATACCCCCTTCAAACTTCGTTTGGCGGGGGTATAAAAAAACATCACAGCGCGACGTCTTTTTCAACACTGATACTTCTCAGAATGGATGCATGATAGCTAAACCACATGTGGTGGTGAGCAAGGAAGAATCGGGGAAAGATTATTTCATTAACATTATAATTATTATTAAAGTTATAATCATTATTATTATTGTCATCATCATTATCATTACTATTATCATTATCATCATTAACAGAAAAGCAGAATTTTCAGCTTGTCTAAGAAAGGGTGACCCCCTGTTGTCTAAGAAAGGGTGACCCCCTGCCCAATGTGAGGATAGTCTTCCATACCAGTCACTCTGTTACCTTGCCATGAACTCCCTTGCCTACGACGGATATGATCTGGTAGCGCCACAGCACACCCTCCTCAAACAGGTGCGAGCCCCTGGGCCCTGAGCAGAGACTAGTGTCCCACATGGCTGGGAGACAAAATACCTCTGGCTGGGGATGCAAAAACCGAACTCTCCTTTACTTAGCTCCAATACTCCAAATGTCGGTGTCTGATGCCAATTGCTTGCTATATTTCAGAGGTCAGCCTTATCCATTTCATATTCCTTCATGTCAAGACTTGCTTGTACTGCCTTTAATAGAACAAGCTGAGCTATTAAGCTGGCTGGGACTGTTAGCCCACTCAGTGCACCAAAGATCCCAAGGGTTAATAGTTGACAAGATGACTGGCTGAATATTTCACCGTGAGAAAATCTCGCTGCCAGGAATGCCGAAGAGCCACTTTACCATTGTTTTCAAACAATGATGAAAAGGACTGGGACGTAGACAAACAAGTGATCAAAAATCAGTAAACAAACAGTCAAATTCAGATGGGTCTTTTATTAGAGAGAGAAACAGGAAAGAAAACGTCGGTGATAAATAAGATCCGAGAGGGATGAAATATTTCGCAAAAACCACAAATCCTTTGCTACTAATTGGATAACACCCCACACATTGTTGGCATCAGATGTACTGGGCTGTTCAGTCAATCACAACATGTGAGTGCAATGCCTTTTAACATTCCGCTGCTAGTCCCGACTCCCACACGCACAAATAAATATTTGCCTTTGTTGGATGTTTGTGAGATCTGTACAGAGTTTTTTTTTTTTCTTTTTTTTTTCCCTCTTTAGTGTCTGATCCCAAGTCCAGTTCAACAAATCTTGCTGTAGTCAAAATATGTCTTCCAACTTGTACAGTTGTAACGGCACAGATCTCCCTCTAGAAAGGCTAAATGAAACAGTATCAATATTCTTGAAAGATGTGGAGCAGATTGCTTAATTTGTGACTTTCTGACCATCTCAGTTTTTCCTTCTCTCTTGTCCTTCCTGCTGCTTGTAGTTGATCGACAAGCTTTTGAAGTCACCACAGCATGCTATAATGGTCAGAACTAACTGAGCAAAGGCAAGAAGGTAAAACGTGCACGGTATGGTATTCCTCATTCAACCATTCTGAGCACAGTCTACGTATTAACAGAATTCAGTCAAAGACGGCCTCTTTCCACAGCGCTGGTTAAAAGCACAAAGATTCGTTAGATTCTCAGCTACATCCAGACTCACAGATTCCACCAATGTCGTTCAAGTCCTTGCATGCCACAAAGGGGACTCATCACCATTAAAACAGGAATGCGAAATGATATCCTGGACCCCGTTCCCGGAGATGGAACAAGTGGTTTGACAGCAGAATTGAGAGGCATCTGCAAGACTGTTCTTCCAAACTTATGACCAGTCAGTCAGGGAAGAAAACTTTCCCTCATATCTGTCTCTGGCACAGAATGAACAGACTGTTCACAAACTTGTTGGATTTTATATATCTTCCAGTGCTCCTTCGGAGGATGGCCCCACCACGTGCAAACCAAGAGGTTCACAAATCATGTTCAGACTTGCCTGGATTCGCAAATTCCATGGGAACAATGTAGACCGTCAAACTGCTGGGGTGCAGGGGTGCATGCACACACAAATACACACCCCCGGATCACTTTCAGTCTGGCCCTAAGACCACCAAACACACACACACACACGCACAATCTTATGCGTGGGACTGCATGTTTCAACCAGGCTGGTTCAACTTGCTTCTTCCTCAGCAATGCTGATGAGTCAAACTGACCAGAAGATGAGCATTATCCTCTAGACTCATCAAGGAATATATGCCTGGTACAGAGTCACCAGAGGGTTTCTTCACTCAATGTGGATTAGTGGGTCCCTATGAGGCCACCTGGTTTGAGCTAAGCACCCTAATCCATTTCTTATTACCCTCTTTTATCCCTTTGTCGGAGGAATATCCCCCCCCCCCCCCTTACAGACACAAAGACACACACACACACATAAATACACACTCAATGGATTTACATTGGCAATTCACATCAGGTTGAGTCTACACGAGGAACAAAAGACACTAGTAATCCTTGCTTCCATTCTACTTCAATGTTACTTCCTCGATAATTAGACCAACTGGCTGGGCAGAATTACCTCATAGAACAAGAGTTAGGGTAGTCCCAGCTTATAGCTTCATTTCAACAAATCGGTGACAAAAAGCAATAGCTTAATACAGATGCAGCTGGCTAAAATCTGAATGCAAATACCCCTCTTATACAGTATGTGGTGAAGGAAACCTTGAATAGGAAGAAAAAATAAATTGTAGTTATTGTTGCAGTAAAAATATTCTGATATTGATAGACTATCATAGGATAAACTCAATCTTCAAGACAAAAAACCTCAGGTTGTCTGAGATGAAACATAAAGTGATATAGGAGAAGAAAAATACACATGTAACAGTTTTCATGATGGTTTGTGTGTGTGTGTGTGTGTGTCTGTGTATGTGTGTGTTGGATTTCCATTGCAGAACTCCAATATTGTGACTTAATAGTGTAGTGAATACAGGAAAATAATTTTTTTTTTAAGTACCTTTTTTTTTGGGGGGGGGGGGAGGTGGGATGGAGTGTACTTTCCTCTACAAGATGAAGGTTTCAACCTGATGCATTCAAACTGGAACAGAGACAGGACAAAGGCAGGATTAACCCAAGAAACACAAAGGAGAAATCCTATTCTCAGCTCTTTACAAGCTTTGGCAAATTTATCAGCTCTGCTTGCCATGGATAATGTGATAGTGGACAAGGAGGTTGGGAAGAAAGTTGGGGGGGGGGGGGGAGGGTGGGATAGGGTAGGGAAGGGACATGCACTTGATGAAATGATCCCTTTCAGCACCTTAACAAGAGGGCTGGATAAGGTTGGCTTACTTTCTAAAGAAGCACAAGCCAATTATCGAATCCAGAGCTCCAGAACGTTTACAATAATGCCGGTTGGTACCAGGGGGCATGCATTTTGGTCATTTCATTCGTTGCGTTTGCATGATTGACGTGCCCACGCTTGCTATTCACAAAGCTCTCAGCACCGACAAAATCGCCGCAAAGCAAGCTCTAAATTTTGGAGGTTACACAGGGACAAGACGGGAGTGATACAAACCCACTGGCCCTGATTCCGCAGTCACTGTCAGGGAAACTCTCCTGTGCAAATCATATGGGGCCCTTGCCCAAATAAACGCCAATTTTGGCAAGTTGGGAAAGTTTTTGCTATGCGCTTGCACAAAAGTGGAGGCAGACTGAATTTTATTCTCAGTAGCAACCGCTGTGGTGCAACTGCCGCAAGACCAAAATTTTAGTCCAATGTCGAATCAATTTTACTTGCTAAACATAATTTTCCTCAAAAATTATTGCAGGTCATCAGGATAACTTGGCAAATAGACCAAATCAGTTTGTTGGGCATTCCGGGATCTCCACAATTCTATCACCTTACGTTGTACATATTTTCCAACCCTCAAAAAATCAAATAGCAGCGGAAAGGATAATAGGAAAGCATTCAAAACTTTCAATGTACAGGTAGGAGAAAAAAAAAGAGAAAAGGATTGAATATACCTATCATTCATCTTCATCAAATTTTTTAAGTATAGAGACCTTGACCTAAGTCCCATTGAGGTCTGATTGATGGCTATTTTCTATTAACCTCTCTCTCCTAGAAAAGAAAATGGTGGTTTAGCGGAAAAAGGGAGCCTTAATTCACTACCCGCTACTCTCTGACCCTTGACTAGCTCACAGCATCAGTCATGGGTCAAGTGTCCAGAATAAAAAGACTTTAGACCCCGCCCTCATATTTCTTTTTTTTTTCTGTGTATAAAGAGCCACGCATCCTTCAGCAAATAAATTTCCTTTCCGTTTCAAAGAACTTTTGTAAAGCCATTGGCAGAAAAAGAGCGAATTGGACAATTTGGATGTCAAGATATGTCATGTATATTGTACTTCATACTCCCTGAGGGGGAATAGAAAAATAGACTGAAAAAGAGGGTGGATGAACCTCAGACGACTGAAAAAGAGGGTGGATGAACCTCAGTCACAAATTGCTTACTGAAAATAGAAATCACTTTTCATTCTCTTCATCTTTCATCATTTTTCTTTCTTTCTCTCTCTCATTTCATTGCTATCATTCTCTCAATAGCTTAAATGTTGTTGACTCTTTTCAGGGAGGTAGGGGTTGGGGGTGGATGAGTGGAATAAAGGAGTTTGAATCAACAGAAAGAGTGCACTTTACATGCAGCTCTCACAGCGAGATTCCACCATCTGTGATTTGAAACCATGTGAGGGTGTCTGGGTTTGATTCAAACTAACCCGGTAATGCCGTTCAATAATACATAGCTGAACAGGTGCCAATCTTGCCTTAATAGATATTGAATACTTAAATTATGCACCATAAAGAAAAGTCAACTAATGAAAATACCAATCTTTCAACTGCTTTCCTGCACGCATATAATCAATTTCACCATTTTATGGCCTTTTCCAATAAAGTGGTATATCAAAGCACGAAGCATTATGAATCTCACTGAAGTATAAAAACAAACAAAAAACTTCTCCGTTCGCTTTCATGATAGCTGATCGAAAGTTAACTATTGCACTTGTGTCATGACCATCTTGATTTGTAACTTCCTTTATCAATAAATACTGTTATCACTTTTCCTAATAGAAATAAAACAAACTAAATTTATGCATACTTTAAACCATAAGACACAACAATAATAAGGAACAAAAAGAAAAAAAAAACCTGATCGCAGGTCTCTTATCAATCTATTCCATTAGGTATATTGGAAAATGTATGGTCAAGTAATCTGCGGAAGAATAAATTGTATTGAAGTTGTCCTACCATACCGTGGACTACCCTCAAAGCTGTTATTTCTATCATTGTCTGTCAGCCATAAGACTTACACTGTCGAGGCTAGTAGTACAGACCAGAAACTGTCTTCAAGCCTGTTTTCATCTATCATTTTATTTGAACAGAGAAGGAAAAACCAAGAGATTGTCTGCGCTCACAAGACCCTGTGGACGTTGAAGGATACCATACACCACAACAGGAGCCCCAAGCCAAGTTTGCATTAAAGAAAACAAAGCCTTGATACAAGGCAAGGTCACGTCTGGCCAAACCCAAGATTCTATCCCCCCTTCCCACATCGAAAATGTTAGTGGGGAGCAGTGACGACTCTTACTCATGAGAAGATCAGGTGTAATCGCTACACCTCACATTCCTCAATTTTCTGTGATGTAAAGATTCAGTCGAGCATCGCATCTCCATGGAAACACACATACCCACACACACACAAATACCATCCAAAATCCAAACAAAAGAATGCCTGATTAGTTGTCTGACTTCACACCTAGCGGCATTCTACACTAAAGAGCAATAAGTCCCACTCGCTGGCGACTAATCGTGTGGCAATAGCTGTCTGAGCCATCCATTACATCGGGTATTGTGAATTGGTCCCCCGAAAGAGTCCCAAGACGTGCCATTTGTTCTGATTTAGAAGGTGAATGGAACTGCACAAAAGAAACGGAAATGTCATTCTATAAATATCTATCTATAGCTACATCTATATATCTCTTCATCAATCTTCGTATATCACTTTATCTACTCATCTACCAATCCATCTATCTACACAAAGAATAGTATGGAAAAGAACATGCATCTCAGTAGACAAAAACAAGAAACAGGTCAGGGGAATTTCTATATTCTCTCATCCTCACACTGAAGAAAAATTAAAAGTTATCAAGAACTCTTCTGCAGAATCAGGGTGACTTGGTAGATAAGTATTGCACAGAACACTGCAATGAACATCTTCACCCCCCTCCCCCCCCCCCCAAAAAAAAAAAAAAAAAAAAAAAAAATCAGCAAAAAGGATGAGTGACGCACACATAGAATGGAGTGAAATAACCCTCACACTCGAGCTCACCCGACAAGATTCTGGGTTACATTACGTAAGAAGTCAAACAAATTTGTAACGCTGGGGTCTCGTTTCAAATCAAAGATAGCAATTCCTGCTTGAATGTAAGCTTCTTGTAGCGACAGCCAATCAGGATAGGGGATTCTTTTCATTACCATGGCACTTGCCCATTGTAGCAAGAGCTGTTACCATAGCAACTGTCTATGAAATGGAGCCCATATGCTAAACTGGAAACACCGATCTCTGTATTCATACATAATCACCCCTTTAAATAGTTCAACTCTGTGAAGAAGTGCCCTCCTTTCTTCTCACCTCTCTTGATTGATGGTAAAAATCACTTTTTCCCAAACCCCTCCCCCACACTTCCTTACAAGCACCGTCCTTTAATATCTGCCTGAAAACCTGGAATTTCCCAATTTTCCACTTCATTTGGCGATACCACGCTCGCATGACGTTAATAGGGTTGAAGGCTCGTTCATTTGCATCGATAACGTGGCAACAAAGCGTTCTCCATCCTCGCATTCTTAATAAAATCTTCTTTTTCTTATGCAGTGTTATGTGTGGTGTGACGCTGTGTTCCACCAAGCAATGTCTTTAAAAAAACCTTGCAAACCAAAGGAAAACCTAACCAAGTGAAGATAATGAAGGTATAAACCTATTACACTTTTAACAAGTCTGTAAACTTGAAACAACTGACTTTGACAACGTGTAAGTCCTTTAATGTCAGTTTGCCAATCCTCAAAAGTGAGTCCATCATATAACAGTGTCGATCCTTATCCTTATTATGTAACAGAAGTACCTGGAAATTCAGTTTCATACTGTACAACGTGACAAATCCGGAATCACGAGAAGAAAAAAAAAAAAAAAAGATAGAGGAAACATCAGACCCCTCCCTTAGAAACACAGTGTCTGTCTGTTGACACAAGAAATCCAAGGACAGTGTTACCCACTCTCCACAGTCCCACATATTGGCTTTCACCGCCTTGACCGAAGTGCCGCTAATTGGCACGTTGATCCGCAAGCTGACATTGCAAGACCTCTGAGCGGACAGTCAACCCGGAGTTGCCGGCCTTGTGAGTCTGGGCTGTGACATCTTATTTCGAAATGATACCAAATATCGAGCCCAGAAGTGATACAAGAGCACGAAGACGACAAACTAACCTAAGGAAAAGCCTGGTGGGTCACTTCTCGCTCCCAGCACATATGAAGACACAGCCATGAATCCTCAGAAAAGACACACACAGAATGTGAGGTGAACTACAAATTTGATACAGTCACCAAAATCTTTCATTTTTATTCATCAATATGTTTTGAATACTTAACCAAAAACTTAACATAATGATACCCAACTACACAGCAAAAACACTGTCATCAATGCACTCCCCTTAATTTCTTAATCCAACAAGTTTCCATACGCATCTATGCTATCAAACAAATAAGAACGTGCATGTAGCTTGCGTTTTTAACCAGAGATAGATTAGCAGCCACGGATGACAGGAACTGCAAGATGGGTCTGTCTGCAAAATTTAGACCAGCTCAATTCCTAAATCAGTGGAGGATATGTTTCTTTCAACTTGCAGGCTATTCTGCACCAATGGTGTCAACCATACACTGATTGTATATTATCTGTAAGTGTGTCTGTGGTGTGTGTTGGTGTTTTGTGTTTGTGTTTGTGTTCGTGTCAGTATTTCTTGCATTAAGACCATGGCTGTAGTGTGTAAAGCTCAGGTAGGATCTTAAAGGTGAAGTTCTCATCCCGACGTCCATGGCGAGATCATAACGTAGCTCTTCACTTTGGTCCAGTTTGTGTCGCCTGTATGCATCCATTACGCATCCCCACACTGTCTCCTTCTCACATGAATCGCCATTTCACTCTCACAGCAAACGAAAATGGTGGTGGGGGGGGGGGTGGGGTCCGACAAACTCTGTACTCACCTGTCCAAAGGAACCCTTGCCGATGAGCGAGTCGATCTCGTAGCGGTCGTTCCACTTCTCCCCGTTCTTGATGATGTAGTCGTAGTTGTCGTCGTCGTAGCCGTCGTTGTAGAGCCGCTTCTCCTTCTTGTGGCTGGTGTCGTCGCCCTGGGCTGGTAGAGCTCGCCGCTTCTTCTTGGCATAGTATACCTGTATGGGAATACAAGGATCACAGTGGGTCAGACCTTTGCTTGGTTTACCCCTTCCTCCTAAAAAATAGATAAATGATAAATAAATAAATAAGAAATACATAAAATCACTGGAATATGCCTAAGACCAAATAAGGAGACACAGTGTGTTGTTACATGCATCCCACTGGGTCAAAATATATTCCCTAGATAGAGGCACTTTCAAGTTTCATATTGTCCTCTTTGATAGAACATGAAAAGATATTCAAGTTTTAAGGGAGCCCCCTTCAGTATCACAGACTTGGCATCTCTGCATTTTGTCAGATATTTCTTCTGACAAACTGTTTTAAGTTACTGATATCCTTGCATCTGATTGGCTGAGAGCAAATTTGTCCGAAAAAATACCCACCAGAATGCTTCATGAGATGTCCCCCTCGGAGATCGGGGTACCATTTCATAAAAGATGTTGCCACGGCAACTCTAGTTACTAGAGTAGCAACTTCCCGTAGCAGCAACCAATCAGGAAGGATTCTTGTCATTACCATGCCACTTTTAAATGCACGACTTGCTATTACAGCAAACTAAAGGAAATGGGGCCCACGGCATATTTTTTAAAGCATTCTATTATCAGGAGCAATTGTGGAACTGTGGATAATAAGACTACTGCCCCATCCATCATATTTAAAGCTGCTGTCACTATACAATGTGTATAAACTCTGTTCCACCATAATCAGGATGTCAGGCTACAGAAGAGGTAACATTAAGATTCTATTTATGCCGTCCAAGCCTTGATCTAAAATGTCTGGAACGTCAACTCAATCAAGGGTGTGATGTCACATAAACAAACACAACACACAAGCTCCCAAAGCACATGCCATCACACACACAAGTGTACACAAACATGCATGCTACGCATTGTATACAAAAAATCACCAGCTGCGGCGTATAAAAATGTATACAATAGTGGTTGTTTTGAGTCTAAAAGTGCTTTAGTGATGAGTGATCAACTTGTTACTAATTTCCTATGATTCCTAAGGCTGTAATTTACTCATTGTGCTGATATTTGTTTTGGCTACGACAGGCAAAACCCGATGCACTACAAGAACACGTTGTAGCCTAGAGATTGCGACAGATCAATTTGGAACTCAAGGAAGAATACTTGAAAATTGTACTTTCTATACATTACAATTTCACATGACTGCTGTAGAGACCATACTCTGGAAATAGCAATAGCATTCATTATTAAGCTCATGTGTAGACTATTACGAACATGTTATCCGCACGCAGCAGTCTTCTTTCAAACCAATACATGATACTTGATCCCTCTTTGCAAGAGGGCGTTACTGTAATCACACAAAACCATTGATATCAGACACGGTGATTGAGTACTCATTTCAAGGCTATTTCCTTAATCAAACCTGATTATCAAATACAACAAAGCACACACATAAACACACAGCAACAAGACATTGGACAAGAGAAACATGAAAAAATTAAACAAAAACAAGAAGAAATGTCCCTATGTCTGACATGAAATTGCACATAGATGAGTCATACCAGTTCTAGCCAGGTATGATGAAAGTTTACAGTGTGGCAGTGGCTTCTCAAATCAATGCCTTTATATACTACAAACAAAAAGAACAAAAGAAGTAACCAAACTGTTGTTTCAACAACAAGAACAAAAAAAGAGGAAAAATGCTTATGCAATTAAGGTCGCTCAGCAAAACAATGGTCTGGAATTTAGAGAACATAGTTTTCAGAGTTCAGTTTCTAAATACAAGAAAAGTAACAAAACAAACTACAAAGGACTGACCTGGAAGAAATGTACATAATCTTGTTTGAAGACCAGCTCAGAGTCATTCAGCCAAGAATTTAAATGAGAAAGACAATCAGGTCTGGTATTCAGAGAATTCAAAGCATCACAGCTGCATAATGTTCATTGCAGTGTGTTTTATGTAGCAAAACACTGCCTCAAATTTGTCCATACAGCTGTAGATGTTTACTAACAACAGATGAATCATATCTTAAAGGTGTAACATTTTACTACTGTAAAACGAGGAATCTTCTTGTGCATTTTAATTTTGCGAATTTCGCGAGAGCCAAGATTCACAAAATTAAAATGCATACAGGCAGTGAAAGTTCTTTTTACATTATATGCATTGAATATTAGAGGCAACTCGCAAAAATTTAATGCCACGAAAAAGGCTGTTGGCTCCAGTTCACAAAAATGTCATGCCACGAAAATATCATGTTTTGCAGTAATTTAGTCACAGATGAAACGTCTTATTATCCCTCAGTCCCCCTTAATCTACAATTAAAGTAACAACAATCATAGTTTCATAACAATAATACAAAAAAAAAAAACAAAACAAAACAAAACAAAACAAAACAAAACAGAAATCTATTACAACATCAACAAATCATTCAAGCCATAATTTTAGCTGGAGGGTTGGCTACAATTAATCATTACGGATCAGCTTTCCAAATGTTGCTTTACAATGCGACGCCTTTGTTGGGGTTAGCAACTAGCAGCCGCTGTTGTTCCCATCAAAATGTCATATATCCACGAAATACACCAAATAACCCCTCCCGACAGGTTTATTTGATGCCATGTTTGTGTTGGAGAACCCCCTCATAAATTTGTCCCAAAAGTAAAATGAGGGTTGTCAAGCGGGGTAGACATCTGCAGTTCACGAAACTGCTGGGCTGGGGTGGGGGTAGGGATGGGTAAGCTACGTACGCATAATCCCTCATGAGCTTGTATTGCATTTGTACTGTGCGGAGCCGAAAGTAATTAATGTATCAATAGCATGCGACTAGTTAAATCTTGAGTGCAGAACACAGTCACCATGTCATTTTCAATTCAGGCCTCAGAGTTCAAGAGTAATTTATCGAAGGATTTCATCAAGAAATCAACTGGGACTTTATTAAAAAAGATGAAATAAAATAAAATGAGATAAAAATAAATGTTCCTAAAATGCAAGCTCCACTAGGTCCGGTCAAACAGGATAATAAATTCGTCTCTGCGTTATTATAAATTGAAAACTGTGTATTACAGTGTAGGTACTTTAAGGAGAGAGAGCGGAAAAAGATAAAGAGGAAACAGAAGGTAAAAGGAAAATACTGCTTTCGAATTCCCCGAGCTCTAAGCAATAAGATTCCGCTGCAGGAAACATTTAGTTTTATAACTGATAGCACTGTAGTGTATAGAGAGAGGTTACATACAACTGTGACTACCGGTATTTCACAGGCAGTGGCCACCATGAACAACATATCATATTTGAGATCTGTTACACTGAAAAAAAAAAAATATAAATAGATAAATTATTAACTCTGCTTGACGAAACTGGCAACACATCTATTTCCGTTACTCCCTGACGCTCATTTTTATGGCGATAATGTGGCATTTACAACACAGGCGTAATTTGTTCTCCTCCCAGGTGAAATGAAAGGTGTCTTTTTAGCAGTTTACGATGAACCATGACATGTCAAGAGTATTTGGCAACACTTTTATTTGGGTCGATTTGTGTGCATCTGTCTGTCTGTCTGTGTGTTTTCTTCTTCAAATTGTCAAAGGTGAAGCAAGGTATGATCTGAGACATGTTACATACACATTTAAATCTCTCCACTGAAAATGGACACATGCTCAAGGTTCGCACGCTGGCACTAGAGGATAATAAAATGGAAATAGGCATGTGGGACCACGGTAATCATTGCACTGAAATATTGCGAAAGGAAGTTGAACTTTCTGATGACTTTCTAGATTCTAAATGCTCACTACAGACTCTCTTACTCTACATAATGGTCTCCTGTTCCACCTGATCATGAGGAGAACAAAAAAAAAACACAAAAAAAAACCGGAGAAGTTTCTAGTAATTCACCCAAAAAAAATCAAATACTTGGAGACTCTAGATGGCGCTCCTCGATACTGATACGCACCTCGTTGATGTGCTTGTACGTCTTGATGAGGTCGATGCTGAGCTTGCGTAGCGGGGCCTGGCCCGCGTCCCGGAAGGTGTGCGGGATGCGGCTCTGCATCGCAGCCATCTCCTCGGCCTGCTGCTGCAAGATCGGCTCTCGCTGCAACGTGTTCGGGGTATCCTGCTGGACCGATGTCGGCGATTGAGAGAACAAGAAAACGTTTGAATTTATCATATTTATACATGAGTAATGCGTAACTGTACTTTTAGAATGAAATTGTGTCATGGAACAGTGCCTACATCTTTAACTTCCTACTCTCTTCCACTACAAACTATGTCCACTCTTCATTCCCATTTGGTAGACCATAGACGAGAAGTAAGGTTTTTAAAAACAAGACTTAAGAGGTTTAAAAGGGTTTCTCAAGACAAAGACAGCAAGCACCCTTCTTAGGGGGACAAGTTTGTTGAGTTGAAAACCTTAACTTGAATTGCTAAAAAAATATGCAATTTGTTATTAAAACAACGGAAGGATGTGAGGCAATGTCATCACCTTGCTTAATTTGCATAGATGCAGTTGACTTGAATGTCTTCTTTTTTTTTTAATGGGACTTCATGACACTTTGAATTCTCAACTCTGGTAACTGTCCTAATTTAATGAGATTCTAACCATTTTTGATACCTGTTCAACAAGGCCTGATCAATTCATTTCAACTTTCAGCATGCGAGGCTACACTTTTACGAATCATGCTGTTTCTGTGATCCTCGGTCCACCGTATTTGACAAAGATTGAAACATGCGTGCTCCTCAGCACATGCTATCTATCACATTTCACCGTTGGGGTGGGGGCGGGGTGGGGTGAGAAATCATTTCCATGACGTCATTGCCGCGCCGGTTTCAATTCTCAGTCCATTGACCTTTAATGGAAACGGGAATGAACGGGATATGACAACACGGGAGACGGAGTAGGAGGGATTAAAGGTGTAGGCACTGTCCTCTGACACCACTTCATTTTAAAAAGTACAGTTCTTTGCAGCATTTGCAACGTTTCTTTCAGATTTGCCACAAAAAGGAGTAAATCTATCAAAACTGCACTCTTTGATACACCAAAAAGACCCTTTTGTTCACAAAAAAAAAAAAATGAAGAAAAAGCTTTTGTATAAGTATGGTATGAATAAGAAAAATGTACATGGTATGTGTGTATCATTTCAATGTGACATCAATAGAGAATGAATGTCAGTGACACCATCACCGTGTAGGTTTCCATTTTCAGTTCACTGACTCCAAAGAAACTTCTCCACAATCTGTGTGTATGGCTTTTGTCCAGCTATTAAAAACTAACTTGGATACTGAGTGGATTTTCATTTCTGTATTAAAGGATTATAAGAATGTCACTGACCTAGTTTTCATCCAGTGTAAGCAATCAAAATGGTTCTGACTGTAGCCTTTAAGTGTCTTGTTACTCGAAACTGTCATTGATATCTGATATATGACACATCCCTCTGTCTTGACAGGATGTTTCAAATTGTCACGTTCTAAAAATCATATCTCACAACATGATTAAATATTTATGGAGTATTAATACTTAAATGAGCATATCAAATATAAGCTTTTCTTTATGACTGTATAGAATCTTGCAATAAACTGGATGGGACATTGATCTTTGTACTTACTGTGCCAAGTAGTCTATTGGGTTTATCAAATATACATGGTTGTAGATCAAATGTCATAACAAATAGGTACAAATGAAGAAGTACCTTCTTTTCACATGAAATAAACTTAAAAGTATGATTTTAAAAATGATTTTGAAAAAAATACTTCACAAATGTGTTTTCATTTCTTTTATGTAGTCATATATTAAAATAACTTCTAATGTTTATGTTTAATGTTTAAATGTTTATCAACAAATCACATGAATGTATAATTTCAATTGCAGAACTTTGAACATCCAGCTTCTATTTACAATTGCATCTCTCTGCTACATATAACATTGTATGTACCAAAATTAAAATCGAAATCCTTGTAAATATTGTGTAAGTTTCGTGCATGCGAAAATTTCTGGTTTTACAGGGAGCATTACAAAAGGAGGGGAAGCGAGGGCGCCCTGACCTGTGATGGTGGGTGGTTGGGTGGCTGTCCGTTGAGTGGCTGACTGGAGCAGGCTACCGACATGTCGCCGTTCATCCGCTCCCTCAGACAATGCGCATCATCACCATCACCCTGCACGGGGCCAAAATGGCGCCTGGCGCTGCGTCCTGGATACCGGAAGACGAGAGTGGGGGAGAAAAGGAGAGAACTTTTACTATACTTGAGAGGCCTATTTTCAATGCGAAGAATTGCAAAGTTATAAACATTTTGGTTGTTGTTGTGATTTTGCCACAGTACTGCACATGTGCGATTAGCCAGGCAATCTCCTCTATGCAACTGTGCCTCTGATGTAACAATAGCCTGGGTGGCTAGCTGCCCATCTTGCGTATAAAGGCTTCCAAGATGAATCCATACATCAAGTTGAAGTAAAAATCTGCCTCATCGAGACGAGGATGAAGACTTGTATATACTCCGCATCAATTTTGATATGTATGCAATAGTAAACAAACAAAGAAGTGTTTGTGCTCGGGATATACATATCATACAATGAGATTATCCAAGAGACATTGATTCAGAGATATTCTTACTTTTGAACAAAAAAAGATAATCATAAAATCATAGAGGATACTCGGATCACCTAAAGAACAAAAATCAACTGGATTACAGCTGAAAGAGGGGGAAAAACATGTTTAAAACAGGAATGGCCTACATCTATAGGCATTTTCTTTGCAGAAGGGAAATAAATCTAGCTTTATAGCTACAATAAGATTCATCTGGGTACCTCAAAATTTGACATGACAGGGAAAGTTCATCTCCACTATACATTGGCCTTTGACCCTTTTTTTTTCCCTTGAAAATCTAATAATCAAAACGTATGCCAAAGTGTGCAACTAGGGCAACCACGACTGAATGGAATACAGTCTGTGAAGACGCGATGGAGGGGATTGCGGTTCTCCGGTCGGCAGGACAAGAAGAGGACAATGGGTCCGTGATGAGGGAAAGGATTGTTTGACCCGGTTTGCGGACCTTTCGTCGCATTACGCCAAATCAATACAAGGGTGGAGGGAGGGCTGCTGAGTACAGAGTAAAAAGTCACTGCCTCCCGGAAGAGAGATGACACAACTCGTTGACGCGGCAACCCCTCCAGCTCATCCCAGCAGTTCCTTCTCTCGACTGCGCTGCCGACTATAGACCTATTCGCTTTTAAAACACTGAGTTGTGTCGGCCATAACTGGGGGGATTTGAAAATATGAAGGAATAAGATTCAACAAGATATGCAGTGAGTCAGGTGCATTGCTATGTCAGGTCATAAATCCATATTATTATATTTGGCATACTGAAGCCCCCTTCCCCCCAATTATGGCTGAAATAAACACTGATATAAAACAAACAGCACCAAACCAGAACAGGTCTATTGACAAGGCGAAAATAAAAGGAGATGATACAGACACCTCGGACAATGTTCGGTGGAGGTTTTAAAACTTCCATTTCACTGGGATGCACAGTGAGCCCTTGTCAAAGCGTTGCAAAATACTTGACTGATGCATAGATATGAGAAACTAAAGAGCATAATTTGCTTTACCATTTGTCTTCACTTTTCTACTGATATAAAGCTCTGGCATCCTGCCTCGGAGGCATCAGAGGTGTTGAAACATGCAAAAGTCAAATATGTACATCTTCCAATGCCAATGGACAGAATACAAGTAGTGTAGTATGTATTGAACAACTACGTGTAAAGGCAATACTGAGTAAACAGTCTAAATTATGTATTACAGATGTTTCACATTGAGGCAGATGAGGGAACATCAGCCTTTCTTTATACTGGTAAACAGGTAACCATCAAATGCAGTCTTCCTTGATCTGGACACAGGCCATCATAAGCAAAACAAGAGCATTCAAGGAACGCAACCCTGGAAATTATCTTTTTTTTTTAGTGGGTATAACCAGGGAGGTGGAAGAAAGATGGAGATGGCACTCTGAGAGCTTCCCTCAGAGAAAAAAATCAAGTGGTCTTACACCGATTAACGTCTTGAAATCCAACCCTCATTCTGTGATAAATATGTCAAAATCTGGCCTTATCGGTCCACCCATCACCCTCCGGCGCACAAGAGTGACGCAACATGATCTCCTTTCCAGGCCTTCCATAAACACACGCTCGTAAAAATCGGGCTTTGAAGCGATGCGTGGCACCGACAATATGACGTCATATTCAAAATTTTGGCAGTCTATTACATTCAGTGAAAGACGTCCCCCTTCGAAAGCTACAACTTATGGCTCAAGAATTGGGTAGCGTGGTATGTCTATACCTTTCGCTGGTTCAGCAGACTGTGCTGAGGAGATTGCCGTTTGAACCAGCGAAATCGGTACACAAACAACGGAGTTACTGAGCAGTAAGTTTTGTGCGCTAGAGATGTCATCATATTGTTTCTGTATCGGTTATGAGAAATCCCGCACATTTCCGCAATTTTTTTATAGTTAGAGAGGTAGGCCTGACCTTGATCTTCAAAATGATATAAGTTACATGAGCGTGTTCGGGCGTGTTTTCAAACAGTTCGAGTGTAAAAGTAGTGCTTCATAGAGACCGAGGCGGTTTTTTTTTTCGTCTGCACCCGAGCGAGCTGGGGCTTTTCAGCGTACTCGTCGAGTTGTTGTAGGGCCGCCGCGTAGGCGTCGGGACAGCGTTCGTTGCCGTTGTTTCGGTGAATTTGAGTTACTAGTAAATACATATTGGAATGGAAAGTTGAGTGTTAAAAAGTGTAAATTAGACATATCAGCCTTGATTATAATAATTTTCCGTAGAGAATTAAAGATGATATCTATAAAAGCCTAGATGTATGATGCTGTAAGTATATTTTAGGGGGAAAAACAGACCTTAGTATACAGTGTTTCGCCTCACTCTCCCTCGATCATTCATCGGTAAATACCGGTAATCGGCTTGACTCTACCCCATGCTTACGTTACAAAAAATTGAATTAAAAAGTAGTAGAGTACATCTCTGGAGCTAGTAGAATCTAACGTTTAACAGTGGTTAGATTCTAGTTTGTGAAATACTAGAGTCTACTAGCTAGGACTAACGTTAGGTATGCTTTTGCTAGGCAGCGTACCCGAGGTGACGCTGCGCTATTAAACAGTGTCCCGAGCCTTGCCCTTGCCTTGGCCTCCAATTTCCAAGCCAAGGCCCAACTAACTTTCTGAGTTTCAGTTTCAATTGCAAATCAAATTTCGTTAAGTTGCGGTGTCAATGTGATTTTGAATTTGCTAAAAGCAATTCCTCCTCAACAAACTCGTCTCCGTCAAAATCACGATCGCCAGATCCACCACCACTGCTTACACCACTGCTTTACAGAATACACTCTAGGAGTTAATTCTGTGCTTACACCGTAGGACGCCATTTTATTCCCCGACCACAATGCATTTCGCGTCGTGATTTCCGCCACAAGATTTACGACTTGCAGTGCGCCGAGCGTGAGTAATGGGATTACGGGAGGGGGAAAAAAACGCTGTCGGGGCCACGCATGACTTCAAAGGAAACTCAGAAGAGCACACTCCATCTTTCTTCCACCTCCCTGGTATAACATGTCTGACCACTAACTTATCAGCGTAACGCATAAATATTTCTTGGAGCACTGTGGCATAATAAGGCATGATTGATGTCAACTTGAAGGATCCTCCACCCCCACACCCCTTTGTAACACAGTAAGTCCCTGCCCTTCTTTGAATAAATGCTACACAGACTGGACCCTTGATGCCCAGAAAAACATTTGACTTCAAAGGGCAAGCTTGGAAGTGGGGGGGGGGGGGGGGGGCTGTCAAGAAAACGGGATGGAGAAAAACATATTTGGCCACCATTTCATTCCTCCTTTCACCACCTCCATCATCTTCCTTCTTTTTTTTTTTCTCTCGCTCTCTCCTTTTTTCCCCCTTTTCTCCCCTGCACGTGAAGTCGCTACTAACGAGAACCCAAACTGACCTGACCTACTTCTCCTCTTGGACAAGCCCTTCTTTGAAAGAAGGAGGTGTGAGGGGGAATTTCCAGGACTCTGGCTCCCTTTTGAGGGAATAGTCTTCCTCCTTCACACCCCTTTCTCTGGGGGGAGGAGAGAGGGGGTGAGGGGGGGGGGGGGGGAGAAAAGGAGACAAGATAGAAGAGAAAAGATAGAAGGGGGAAGGCAGAGGGGTGAAGACCAAGGGGTGAAGACCAAGGGGTGTGCTAGAAGGGAAGAGAGGGAGGGGTAAGACAGAAGGGGGAAGAAAAGGGATGGGGACAGATGGGAGAAGAGATTGATTTGCTGTGAGGGTAAATGGAAAACTGGGACGAGGGCATTTTCAAGCAATGGCCTGGCCACAGAGGTGGTAGAGATGAACTACAGAAAGAGAAGTTCACACAAAACCCTCTCTAAAGAGTGGAGGCAAGTTTTCCATCAAGCTTTTTAAATCTATACTTCATAGCAGTATTTCAAATTTGATAGGGCTCACAGAAAGTGAATGCACACACACCACAGAACTTTTGCTATAATATATGTGGAATGTGTCGACTTCAAATTTGTAGAACTTGTGGAATTCACAAAGGTAGCTCCAAACTTGAATGAAGGAAGATCTGATCACAGTCAAGTATGTACAAGGCGTTATGAACCCACACACCTGCCTGCTTTGTCCCAAGGCAACTACAGTCCACTGTAGGGCAAGTGATATTGACAGGCACTTTCACAAATTAAAAGTAGATATTCCTCGTCCATATGCTCCTTCAAGGCATACAGGAAAAGATCTTTTGTATTAAATACCCTGATGTTTGTTTCCAACAACAACTGATCTTCAGCCATGAACGTACGCAGTTGAACTGAAGAGGGTGGCCCAAGGAGTAGGGTCGGGAGAAGGTC
Organism: Diadema setosum; assembly: GCF_964275005.1. Classification (NCBI taxonomy): domain Eukaryota; kingdom Metazoa; phylum Echinodermata; class Echinoidea; order Diadematoida; family Diadematidae; genus Diadema; species Diadema setosum. The sequence continues at coordinate 28,893,173 of NC_092690.1, forward strand.
CAATTTTTCGGCTGGGGGCACGACTAGGGAAAGGGGGACGCAGGAATGACAGACACACGGGCCTTTGGTTACGAGGACCGAGCTGTCGGATTTGGAAAGTGCGAGAAAAGTGTGTTGACACTGAAATTGGAACGGGGGATTAAGGTGACTTGGACTCTGGCACTGCTGTGTGTGTGTGTGTGAGCTCTCCTTTGAATCAGATGTATAGTGTATTGGGCAGGGAGGCAGTTTCTACCTTTCTGGAAGGAGCACGTTTTGTGAGGTCTTGCTTTCAATCATGTACACTGTAGATTCCCAGTTTCCCTTGGAGATGGATATATAGTAGGAGGGTGTCTGCAAAACAAAAACTCTTCTTCTTCTTCTTTTAAATCCTCCAACGATTTTTAAAAACACAGTGCTTTCTACTCTCTTAAGCTTAAGAAATTAAAAAGAAAGAAGATTTTAGACAAATAAGCAGTATCCAAAACATGACCGACTTTGTCGTTTTCAACAACAAATAAATAAAGGTTCTGCTGGTTGTGTTTCTGTCAGTGACTATCAGTCGTGAGTGCAAGTAACTTTCTAGGCCAAAAATATTATTGCATCTGTTGAATATTTTGCCCTAACAAGACAGATTTCACCCTGGGAATGAGTTTGATCTCGTATCTTACATCTTATCTCATCTTATCTAATGTCTTATTTTGTACGTGATGATTTAGATAACAAAGTGCTATCTGAACAGCGACTGTACTTTGATGCACCACACGACAAAATATGTGAAATAGCTGTTAGTAGGCTGCCAAATATTGAAAAAAGAAAGTGGGGCAAATCAAAAAACAATCGAGCACTACAGTAACACTTTTGGCCAAAGCAACACACGTTTTTGTGTCAGTGAAATATGATATCATAAAACACATGTCCCAATTTCCACTGCCATCATCTCTCTACCCATCTCAAACTTTACATAAGGGGCCCTCTCGCCAAACAACCAGTGAGACAAAAGTCTGACTCTAGCAGCCGTTCGACTTTCGAGTTTCAAACTTTTTCTGCTTTCTGTCTTTGAAACGTCAGCTTGAGTTTAGAAGTATTTTTTTTATTATTTTTTTTTTTGATTGTCTGTGTTTGGTTTTGATGATCATCCATATCAGTAAATGAACTTGATACTGATGGTGTGAGATAAAATTCAGGCTCTCATGACCCAAATTTCTCAAAATGCAGGTCAAGAAACAAGGACACAAACCGACATACCCACACACGCACACACAAAAACCCACAAACCCACATAATATACAAGGTGTTCTCCCGAGTTAGATTTCTGAGGGAATAATTGCACATTATGCTGAACTAAAAACCCTAATGAGTAATTCTTTGAAGAAGAAAAAGCTAAATCTTCAATAAAATGGAAATGGGAAAAGGGTGTACAAAACAGGTATAGAAATAGGTCATCCATATTACAGATTTACAATTTTTGGTCAGAATTGTGACTCCCATTCTACTTAATAATTCTGTATAAGTGCAATATGGACACATGTCCGTAACAGATTTTTTTTTAAAGATACCTGTAAAGAATTGACACAAAAAGGTGTGAAACTGTAAATATGAGACTTATATCAGAGAAAGAAAAAATTGAAAGATTGAAAAAAAAAAAAATTAGGCCGGAAGGGGTCACTCAAAGGTCAAAAGAGATCTTGTAATCTACGCCCAAATGAAGAAACGAAAAAGTTTCTGGCACAAAGGATGCAGCGGCAAATTCCCCACTGCCTCTGAATGCGGACTTGGTGGAGTCCATTTACTCATTCAGCTCTGATTAGAGCCATCCTCCCACACAGCAAACCAGGCTTTCTAGAAGATGCTGCTGGCTGAAATACTGGAATACTGCCCACCAGTAGGATTGAGTGATTTAACTCTCTGAATACCACCTGCTTCCATAACCCCCCCCCCCAAAAAAAACAAAAACAAAACAAAACAAAACAAAACAAAACAAAACATAACACCAAAAACCAGAATTATCACTGAATGCGATTAATACCCCCACCTAAATTTTAATAGGCTCAATGCACAATTATGGTGAAATACCAGTGTTTCATAATGTGAATGCAAATACATCGTGAAATATAATGCGAAATGCATCACGGAATATACTGTGAAAATGCATCGCGAAATACCATGGCATTTAGGGCAGTAATTCAAACTTTGCATGATATGTGGACGCAAGATTTGAGTGAGAAAAACCACCAATTGTACAAAGGTGTATTTGTCATGTGACCCGTCACACTTGCTGTCTTCTCCCTGTAGGAGATAAATGCGTACATGCAGTGCGTCCCTATGAGAGGTACTACCCTAACAATTCCTTTGTTTATCAGATACTGTATAAGCCGAATATTTCGCAAATTTCTCGAATCGAGCGCAATTTGCGAATTTAAAGACACATGAAAATATTGACTCTGATCCCGACATGCATGTGATGTGCACACATTTCTCCATTCAGTACGGTGCTCCACAATCACGAATTTAACCACTCACGAAATCATTCAGACTTTTCTTCAGAATAACAAAACTGGACATTTTTTCATGGGGGGCAAACATACTATGGATTTCCAGTGAATTTATTCAGACCCCCTAAAAAAATTCCATCCGTTATTTTCTACACGAAAGGAGAGCATATTCTTGAGTGACATGGGGTTAACTTTTAATTTCTTAAAAAAAAAAAAAAAAAAAAAAAACTCTGAGGTGTATTACCATAAGATTTCATATAAGATGTTGGGGGACATTATTCTTCAACCATGCAAAATCTTGTGACCATTGCAAATGGGACATACGACCTTTAAGCACACCCAGTCTCTCACACTGCCCCTCCCTAACGTTTTGTGTCATAAGTAATTAAGGTGGAGTAGGGATGTTTGTCTCCATCTCAAACTTGCCGCAGCAATCCACGGCAATTTAGCCACGAACTCTGAACTATGTGCGATGCTAGAGAGTGTTCAATATTTACACACGGAAATCACCAGCGAAATATTTGATATTGTGCATTGAATTGGCCAGTAAGATGAACAGAAGACGAGGGCGCATATATTTTCTTGAACATATAAGAAGGAAAAACATATCATTGGGGGGAGTAGTAATGTAGACCGGATTGGCAGCAGTGGGGAGAGCGCAACCACCGGTTTGTACGCATAATGTTGCTTGCACAGTATGTGCATATGTCGTAGCATGTGTCTTTGTGTTTGTGCATGTGTGTGTGTGTGTGTGTGAGTGTGTTTTGTGTGTGTATGCGCGTGTGCGTGTGTGTATGTGTGTGTGTGCATGTGTGTCTGTGTGTGCACTGAGCCAGTGGCTGTCTACCGGTCTCAATCCGGACGTGTTCGGCCGTGGTGCGGGGGCGTCGCAAATGGCAATTTTAGCATTCATGGAGAATAAATTGACAATGTTGTTCGGAGCCCCGCAAGTTTCGGGACGGAGATGCAGTGTGGTGGGATAATTGGAGAAGACAACATTAAAGGTGGTGGTGGGGGAGGGGGGGGGGAGGATGAGAGAGAGAGAGAGAGAGAGAGAGAGAGAGAGGAGAGAGAAGGAGAAGAATAAAACAAGACAACATCCGAGATGAGAGAGATATCAGCACAGAGTTTGAGAGAGGGAGAAAAGGGGGTGGATGGAGGTGAGGGACGCCAAAGTTTGGATAACGGAATTGTACTGAGGCATTGATTACAAGACGCAGAAAGGCATGCGTGGGACATGTGAAGTCTCGGATTTTCAAGGTGACAACCTGATTAAAAACAGAGGACTGAAGAAAAAAAAAAGAGTAATGTTAAAACAAACAAGACGTGGTTTACACATTCAAAGGATGATATAGTGGTGGTGGGAGGATCAACCAGGAAGAATGGATTTTTTTTCTTCTTTTTTAACCAAGACAATGTCAATAGCATTCTTCTACTTGAAGGTGGGTAAAGACAGACACTATAAAGGGAGGATGAGAACTGACCGACTAGAGTGGAGAGCACATGGACCAAATCTTGCGCAATGCCACATCAACATTTATTTCATTCCAATAAATAGAATCATAATTCAAGGCATTCATACAATCAGTACCCCTGGGCCCTGTTTTATGAAGAGTTAAGATTGATTATAAAGTTGATTTCAACTATAAGTCTATGGCAACCTGTGTGGTAAGGAAATTTAAAATCGATTTTTATCTTTTGATAAAACGGGGCCCAAGATTGTTTGAACCGAGACACTATGACACTATTTTGCTCTCACCCCGCCCCCCTTTTTTTAAATTCAATACAGAGATGGGGACAGATGCTCTGACTACGGTGAGACAAAAATCAGAGATATTACTAAACACAAGATGAGGAGAAAGCTGGGAAGAGCCAAGGAAATCAAAAGGAATGGATGTGATCAGAGAGGAAGGAGACAAGAAAGAAAAGAAAAAGAACAAGAAAGATGCAGAGAAGAGGAGGAGGAGGAGAAGAAGGAGTGGGCAATGAATGGTACATTGTATATAGACTGTACATTTACAGCCAACAACTCCCTACTTCTCCCATACTCATTCCCGAGATGCAGAGATGCGGTCCCGAATACCATAACCCCGGTCTCCATCAGGAGAAGAGAGGAGAGGAGAGGAGAGGTGGAGGAGGAGGCACGGGAGAGTCAGCGGCGGAGGAACAAGAAACTACAATGATTGATGGACGCCCACGCACATCCACCAGACCAGAGCTCAGACAGAGCACGGAGGAAACGGAGGAAGAGGAAGGGGGGAGAGAGAGAGAAGGAGTCGGACGAAGAGATGTGAAAAGAGATTGAAGAAGGGAGAGAGGGAGGCAGAGCTGAAAAGGAGAGAGACAGCCAGAGCCTAAGAGGAATGAAAACAAGCGGGGAAAGGTTCAGAAGTTCAGCTGTTCCCTCTACCGGCCACCCTCCCTCCTCTGCCCCTCTCTCTCTCTCTCTCCCCCGCTGAGCCGAGCGAGCCGGGCGCACATATTTACGATGATGGTGGCGTAGGGAGAACTTGCACTTTGCCGCATCAGACACTGGACAGGCCACAAGAGCAAGAGCACTCGTACGAAATTCCTTCACTGTACCAATAAAAGATCTCTTTGCTTGGGGTGTCTGGCTTGTTCTGCATCAAAGCTGGGATGCGGCACAAGTGAAAAGCTCACCATTAGACTTCACTCTAAGTTGCAGAGGACTGACTTTGTGGAGCCTGCACACTTTAAACTGAAAAGTATTTCTTTCATATGTGCAGAGTAATTCAATCAATGGATATAACGGACAATAGACAGTAATATCATATGAAGATTTAATACCATCATCTCTTTCTCCCTCTCTCTATCTCTCAAATGTCTCCTCATCGGTGGTGTTTGACCACTTTGACCAGACGCCACTCAATTCCAGACCGTTTTCGCTCTACTCCAGCATCCTGTCTGCTGACTTCACATCACCCGTCTTATCTCGTCACGTTTTATCGCCGACAATCCCGACTGAGCGGAGTAGCATACCACTTCCTTGTCGATCCTTCAACCACATCAGTCACTCACCTCGCCCCACACACTCCTTATCACACGCTGTCATCCGCCGATCATCTCGGACTGGTGTAAAATGCACAATTAATTACCCGGCGATAAAACTCACTTTCGCTTTAACGCACTAGCCCCACAAATCACTTTCGTCACAGGAATATCTGTCTATTCCAGGAGCTACACTCGCAATACAAGAATATGGGGGGAGGTGGGACTTATTGCATGATCATTTTCTCAATCAGAGCCAATAAACTGTTTTCATTACATGAAAACTCACTTGCAAACACTCATTATTCAAGAGAAAACCTTTTTTGCATGGTGTCTCCTGAGTTTACCGCTCACAGGCAGTTTTCAATTGATAAGCCTCAACTGTTTTTGTTGAGGTAACAGAAGCACACACATTGAAATTCCCATGGAAACACATAACACTCACTCACACACACACACACACACACAAAGAGGTAGAGATACATGCAGCACTGTACATATCCTGGCCCTGTTTGACTATTAAATACAATTCAAGATTTTGGCACGAACGCCCATGAATAGAAAATGCAGGCATCTGTTATGGCTGATCTGGAACCTCACTTTGTTTCTTTGACAAAAGGAAGAATGCTTTGTTTAACCAAGTGAATGAATTCAACCGTGCAAAACTTTAGGCAATTTCAACCCAACAACAGGGAGTTTGCTTTGGTACATTGCTTGGCTAGCCCTAAACCCTCACCATCCAACATATCACTAGACCAGCTCATAAAATTTTAGTTATTTACCAAAATCTGTGATATCCCAAGCTTGGTGTTTTGAATTTTAGAACTTTATCTTCATGCACATATGGTTTTCAACCCACATTCTTTCTGACAAAAAAAAAAAAGAAAGAAGAATAAATAAACATTTCATCAAAATCCCCTTAAATGAAGTTATCAGCAATCATACAATTTATGACCAATTCTTTATCTCAGATCCATCAAGCCTTAACACAGACCCACTAATCCTAAAAATGCAGACAGAAGAAATTCACAGAGATAATATCTGGACCAAAGACTCCCTTGTCAATATGCCAGAACTAGACTAGGTCTTTATTTCATTCATTTCAAATCAATGTCATGTTTGGTACAGAAAATCTGACAAAATTCTCTACATGTACCATGACCACATCATCTGATATTTGATAAAGCTTTTTAGTGGACCTCTCAACTCTTCCTTTTTCTTTTTTCTTTTTTGGAACATTACTTTGTACTTTGCCATTATGCGTGTATTATCTTTATTTGTTACCTATCATTTATTTTTCACACAGTTGAATGAATGGCTATAACATAATTCTGGATTAATTCTATGTTATGCAATGTTGGAAAAAAAAAGAATGAAAAAGAAATAAATTGAATTGAAAGTGAATCTGATACTAAAAGAATAAAAACAAGGACAGATATATAATTTGTTTGAAACAAATAACAAAATGAATTAGTACATGACTAATATACACACAAAAAAAAGTTTCCTGCCTTCCAAACTGGTCTATAAGAAGTTGATAAACTGCTCCATAAGGACCATGACAAGCTGATAATAAAACTATTACATATTTCACACTGCAGATTGCAATGCTGCATTCACAAGCCGGAACAAACTCCAAGCATTTCGCACATTATCGGCCCGTCCTGACGTCATGGCAACGGCCAGAACCGAACTTCCTTATAAGTCTGCGGCCAACAGTCAGTCAGTGATATGAATAGAAAAAGTAAACATGATCGCTTTTTTATTCTCCACCTCATTCGTTTCTCCGCATCCCCCCCCCCCAAGTCTAGTTCTGTCCTTACCTCTCTCAAGATCTTTAGTATCCTCTCCCTTTTTATTTTACTTCTCTGTAATTTTTTTTTTTTTTTTTTTTGTGAGGTTTTCCGTGTTTTCCCTAAAAATACTGCATATACTTCCTCACACTCGATGTTAACGACAGCCTGCAGTTAAAGCTCTCCCTTGTTGACTCAACCCAAAATAGAAGCCGGCAGCGTATATTTGCAATCACTTATGACGTCACCGAGTACGCATATCCGCGATGGTGATCCACAAGATCAAGTTGTAACATTCGAGAAAAAGGAGAGAGAGAGAGAAATTGTGCTCTCAGACACACACCCAAGGACGCACGGAAAAACGGTGACGGTCTGAGCTTTATTTTTATTATTAATGCACGCAGGAGTATGGCTAGCAAACATGCAAATCCCCCACTAATTCCACATTGATTTCATTTCTGTTTTTGGGCACAAATTTCCATCTTTATTCCGATGGTGAAATCTTATCCTATACCTTCTCAGTCTACTTACAAGTTAATAACCCCTATTGCTGGGGGGGGGGGGGGGGGGGACAGGGATAACTCCTGTGTTTCATTTGCAATGAATGTTGAATAGTGCAACAAAATTTCAGTACTACCAACACAGAAGTTAGAGGACTTGTGAAGACCATACTGCTGGGACAAAGAATGAATGAATGCCCGGTTTTGATTAAAGGTCCTTTTTACCTTTGGGAACACTATTAAAAAAATTTTCAATGTAGGTCTGTTGTACCACAAAACATCCTGTCATTTAAAATCTTTGTGATAAAGCCTAACATATAAGGAGAGATCTGTATTTTTCTCAATAAACAGTAACTGTAGACACTTTGGTCTGGAAACATTTTCACTATAACTATTGTTCACATTTTGTATATTTAACAATACTTAACATCGATTTTACTGATTCAAATTTTTACAGTGGTTGTTTCTATCCATAACTCCCATTTTAGAACTATTTTGAAGCACTAATGATGGGTTTTTGTTTCATTTACAAATGGTAAATTATGCCTTCAAGAAGCCCACACAAGGGTGGGCTTCAGGTTTGCTATTGTTTTCTTTTTTGTTTAAAGTTTATTCAACAAATTCTGCCTTCTACTTCAGGCTCAAAAGCAATAATGAGATTGCAAATTGACAGGAATATTGATATACAGTGGGGAGCCACCAGATGAATGGAAGTTTTGCAAAATTAAGACCAATACACAGAAAAATAAATCATCTTTATATGCGCAGCCATGTTTTGGCAACAACCACAGAAAGGTAAAACCATGTGATAAACTAATACAACTGAACGAAACATGCCTACGAGAATACACATTATGAATATGAAAGGCTGCTGTCAGTTCAGGAATATTCCATTTTGTTGAAGAAATGGAAGAGAACACAGAATGGTTCTGCTGTTTCGTTTTCGGACAAAAGCCGAAAATACCTCCCAGTCATCGCTCAACCAGACAAGGGGAACAAAAACTGGACAGAGTTACGTAATATTATGTAATCCTGTCTAAGCAGTAAACTCCTGCCCAGACACATACCTCCATTCACACTGAAGACACACTGACAGTGTATAGGATGTGATATATGACCAGGGATGGCACCCAACTTCACGTCACAGCAGACACACATGGCAGAAAGAGCTCAGCGAAATGAAGTCACTTAGACTCAGTAATTCAGACCCTGTTTATGCAATAATGATTCAGAAGCACTATAAATGTAAAACACGATATTTTCGCGGCATGAAATTTTCGCGAATTGGAGCCGACGGCCCTTTTCGCAGCATGACATTTTTGCGAGTTGCCTCTAACATTCAATGCATATAGCGTAGACAAGAACTTTCACATGCATTTCAATTTCGAGAATCTTGGCTCTCGCGAAATTAAAATGCATGCGAAGATTCCTTGTTTTACATGCAGTATCATAGGCCCTAGAGGAAGACAATTACTTAATTAGAGCATTTTGAGACAGTATAATAGTTTTCCTTCTTGGCCTCTCAAGTATAATCTCACACACTGCAATCATATTCCATCACTTATTCTGGACATAAACAATTACAGACTATGACTGGGTTACCTGTAAATTAAGTGAAGAACTATCATGACCACAAATGTAAAAAAAAAAATAATAATAATAATAAAATAAAATGAAATAAAATTTTCACACATTGTAAAGCCGCCAAGTGATTTAAATGTGTATTTTGTACTTTTTGAAACAATATGGATCGAGAACACCTCTCGAATTGAGCAAGTTTAAGCGAGTCGTACAGTGGGAGGATGGGGCAAAGGAAAAATCTGCAAGGGTCTGTATGCATAGACTAGGGTTCAACCTGAGGACAAGCTGGATGCTAGCAGCATGCTATCAAACATAGGAGAAATCAAGTGCACACAATATGTTAGCATGTGTGTGCATGTGCCAGTCCCTGAATAAGTATGTGTATGTGTGTCCATGCGCACATGCCAAGTGTGTGTGTGTGTTGGAGGGCTGCCTGGTAGTGAGTGGGTACATTGTATGTATGTGGATATGGTGCTGAGGACTGGATAGACTGCGTCACAAGGCACGCTATTCATAATACACAGAAATATGCGGAATCATGGTTTGAAAAAGAGACTAAATAGCTCTGCTTTTGAACCATAACACATAATATCTATAGAACACACACGCCATGCACTGTAAGATATTTTCTTTCTTTCTTTCAACCAGTCCTCAATTATTACAAGACAACAATGCAACACAAGAAGATTATACTGTGTATAACACTAACATATGAAGAGTTTGTTTGCAAAAACCGATAAGTCCATATTTGCCAAATGGAGATATTTGCGATTAAAGGTCAAGAAAAATAAAGAACATAATAAGAAAATTTTTGCTTCGTTTGACCATAGCTTCAAAAATGTACCTTTATATGTAATGACCAATATATCATTTAAACGGTATTATTTTACTTCTGGAGTCTCCGAAAGAGACTACATTGAGAGACCCGCTTTGCGCACGCGCAGTCATATCGCTTTTCTACGCACGAGTATTCGAACGCAGTTCCCTTATCGCAGTCGAAAATTCTGATCTTTTTTCGCATTTCGCGGTACTAACGGTTCTAGAAACCAGCAGTTAGTGGAATTTAGATTCCGCTATCTTCCTATATCGTACAACGATTATTCGGTGCTTAGCAAGGCGGCAAGCACAGCCCTTTCTAGCGGCCTCATTCCACGAAAGTCACGCGGTGGCTACGGTGATGGAGGTACAACAGCCCCAAGAACAGCTGCATCATCCGGCTAAGCCCGGCGCAGTGGCAAACACCAACGTTGTTTGCGAAGAACGTTCCCCTCCGACAGGCAAACAAGTCAAGCCGAAAAAGAAACTAGTTAAGTCGGTCACGGTTTCCGGTACTAACATGGCGGGTAAAGTGCCGCAAGCGAAGCAGGGCCCAAAGACGGCCGAAAAATCCTCGGATGTCGAGGACAGACTATCGAGACTGGAAAGTCTTCTGAGTAAAGTGGTCGACGCGCTGCCCAGTGTATGTAAACTCCACGCCGCCGAAACCGGCATCGCGCCATTTTGTGGCGTACGATGAGGCGCACAGCGCCGGACAGTGTGAAATTGCTATGGAAACTGATTTTCAACAGTGCGGGGAGCCGCACGTGCGTGACACGGGCGAAGCCAACAGAGAAGAAGGCGAATTTGCGTCAGACGCGGCAGACGTGCTAGAAATTCCCGTTCTCGCAGCAAAATTTGCCAAGCCGGGTGATACAGGGCTACCGGTAGACGAGGACTTAGCCAGCTCTACTACTTACCTCATAAGCCACCCTCTAGAAGAAAAAGTGTTGGAAGAGACGGCATCTAAGTATCCAGCCCCGAGCAACTGTGTTTACCTCGCTACACCGAAGGTGAACGGCCCGATCTGGGATAACCTACCGCAACACACACGCAGTAGAGATGCCAAGTTACAGCGTGTGCAGAAGTCGCTGACGAAGGGCCTGAGCGCGCTAATACAGTCCTTCCCATCACCTCGGCTGACCAACACACAGCAGGACGCATTGGCGTTGCTGTGCAATGCCAATTTTGAACTCAATTCGTTGAGGAAAGAACTTATCAAGCCGGACATGGCAGCCACTTACTCTCATCTTTGCAAACCTTCCACTCCCGTCACTAAATTCCTATTCGGGGATGAATTGGGAAAGAGAATGAAAGATCTCAAAGAGGAGCAGAAAGCTGCATCAGGGGTGATGAGAAACCCAATTTCGCGGCCACAGTCTAGTACGTACCACCCGTACAGGGGAGCAGCTTTCTCCAAGCGACAATACAGAAGTGCTGGCTGGACTGCAAGTTCAGCTGCCTCAACACACAGACCAACAGCCGGCGGTAGTAGCAGGCCTTTTTTAGGTCAGCGCCCACAGTGGGGTCACAGCAAGCAGCCACCACCCCGCACAGCGAGCCGCCCCCCACAACAGGCTCCACAGCACAGGCCTCCAATGCAGCGCAAGAAATAACTACCAGCATACCCAAAGAGGTAGGTAGTTTCGATTCACATCATGATCATACCTGCATTCCCCAATGTATTTGTACGTGTGTGCAATGTATTCCAAAGAAAGCTCCAGTGGCAGTCGGAGGTCGAGTGAGGCTTTTTTACAGGCGATGGTGCCAAATCACAGCTGATCCATTTATTTTGGCAGCAATCAGGGGTTACAAAATTGAATTTGAAGAAGCATGTATGCCCCCTAGGAGGGATAAGCCCATCATTCAATACAAACCAAACCAGCACAATTCAGCTTGTATTGACAGAGAGATCGCAAGCTTACTGACTAAGAATGTTATCGAAGAATGTGGTCATGAAGAAGGAGAATTTCTCTCAAACATTTTCACACGACCCAAGAAAAATGGGGGTGTTCGACTAATACTTGATTTGACAGATTTGAACAAGTGTGTGAGCGTACAACACTTCAAAATGGATAACATTCATACAGCTGCCCTTTTAATCTCCCCAGATTTCCTAGCCTCAGTCGACCTCCGAGATGCTTACTACTCCATTCCAATTGACACTGAACACAGAAAATTCTTCAAATTTCCATGGCAAGGGAAATTTTACAGGTTCAAAGTCCTACCAAATGGGCTCAGCACAGCGCCCAGACTTTTCACCAAGCTCATGAAACCTGTTTTCGCTACACTGAGAGAAATGGGGCACATAGTATTAGGCTACCTTGATGATACTCTCATTATCGGAGAGTCAATAGAACAAACAAAGGAGGCTGTACGTGCAACCACAAATCTCCTGTCTGAGCTAGGTTTCGTAGTCCATGAGGAGAAATCTATGCTAGAACCCCAACAAGAGCTCACATTCCTAGGGTTTAAGCTGCACACTGGTGATATGACTATCTCCTTGCCAGAAGAGAAAATGCAGGACATTATCACAGTCTGTTCAGACTTGCTTGACAATACTAGACCCACAATCAGGCAGGTGTCACATGTTATCGGGAAGATAATAGCTACTTTCCCTGGAGTCCAACATGGCCCTCTTTTCTACAGATGCCTAGAACGTGACAAAATTGCCGCCCTTAAAGCTAACAAAGGCCATTTTGACAGACCTATGAAGCTGTCATTAGAAGGGAAAGAAGAGCTCAAATGGTGGATTAATCATGTCTTTGAGGAGTGTGCACCAATTAAGCGTAACAGACCTACACTTGAGCTGCGTACAGACGCTAGTGGGCTTGGTTGGGGAGCCACAAATCTGTCCATTGAAACAGGAGGCAGATGGAACGATCTTGAAATGGAAAGAGCTAGAAAGAATGATATCAATTACCTGGAGACATTGGCAGCCGGGTTTGGACTGAAGTCCTTTTGCTCTTCTGTACATGATGTTCATGTCCTCCTTAGGTCAGACAACACAACAGCAGTTGCTTATTTGAATAACATGGGGGGTATTAAGTCCAAGGACTGTGACAGTGCAGCTAGAGACATCTGGAGGTGGTGCATGGAACGTAATATTTGGGTTACTGCAGCACACCTTCCAGGGAGTGAGAACACTGAGGCAGACAGCAGGTCTAGAAAGTTCAGTGACCGAAATGAATGGATGCTTAACAAGCAAGCCTTTAACAAACTAGTTTCAGTTTTTGGGCTTCCAGACATTGATCTCTTTGCGTCCAGACTAAACAACCAACTTGAGAGATATGTCACTTGGTTGCCAGATCCAAATGCAGAAGCCGTAGATGCATTTACGTTGGATTGGGGAGAATTCAAATTCTATGCCTTTCCCCCATTCTGTCTCATCCCAAGATGTCTTCAAAAAATTAGAACAGATGTTGATAGAGCTGAAGGCATAATGGTAGTGCCAAATTGGCCCACACAGGCATGGTTTCCTAAGCTGAAAAGGATGTTAAAGGGTGAAGCAGTGCTAATTACAAGGAGTAGGAACCTATTAACGCAACCTGTTACGCATGAACCACATCCCTTGTATGATCGAATTGATCTTCTCTGTTGCAGGTTATGCGGCAGCCCTTCGAAAGGACAGGACTAAAGAAGGAAATTGTGGACATTTTGGCCGCTTCTTGGAGAGCCTCTACCCAGAAACAATATTGTGTGTACATAAAGAAGTGGAAAGACTTTTGCAAGAGTAAGAAGAAAAGCCATCTTCACTCTAGTGTTCAGTTTGTTTTAGAATTTCTTAGTGAGCTTTTTCATGTAGGAGGTCTTGGATACAATGCACTCAACACAGCAAGAAGTGCGCTCGCATCATTCCTAGTTCTTGAGGATGGTGCCTCTACAGTTGGGAACAACATTTTGATATCAAGATTTATGAAGGGAGTTTTCCATCTCCGAACCCCAAGACCTCGCTATGTAGATACTTGGGATGTAAATATTGTGTTTTGCTATCTCAGAAAGCTGTCACCGGCAAATGCACTGAGCCTACAAGATCTCACCAAAAAGCTATGCATGCTCATGGCTCTCATCTCAACACAGAGAGCACAGTCGTTGCAGCTCCTGAATTTGGACAACATGATACTCAAGGGATCATCAGTTACATTTCATTTCAGCGAGCTACTGAAACAAAATAGGCCTGGAAACGCTGGCTACACACTGAGCATGAGAGCCTACCCTCCAGATCGTCGATTGTGCGTTGTCAACTACATCAAAGCCTACATACGGAGGACCGAGGAAATTCGAGGCCAAGAGCGTCGGCTCTTTATTAGTTTTCGCAGACCCCATGCGAAAGTTACGTCACAAACCATCTCCAGGTGGATCAAAGATGTTATGACAGCGGCAGGAATCGACACCTCAAAATATAAGGCTCACTCAACAAGAGCAGCTGCGACGTCAGCTGCACACAGAGCAGACTTGCCAGTTTCGTTTATCCTTGAGAAGGCAGGCTGGACGAATGAAAAGACTTTCAGAAAGTACTACAGAAAACCTTTGCTGGATGGGAGCAAGTGTCTTTCAACTGCTCTACTAAAATGACCAGGCAAGGTAAACAATTTACCGTTTTGGTAAATGACAATTCATAGTCATTTCTGTTATATTTCTTACAAATATGGCTACTGAGCTTCAAAATCTCAATGTAGTCTCTTTCGGAGACTCCAGAAGTAAAATAGAAAGATTAAATGAGAACTTACCTGTTTGAAATTTGATCTTTATTTTACGAGGGAGTTGTAGGAAGAGAATACATTCCCTCCTCTCCCTCCCAAAGTTTCAAACGTGAAGCTAAGTTCTCCATAATCTTTCAAATATCCAGCAGCCACATTTGATGCTTCGAAAAATGACTGCGCGTGCGCAAAGCGGGTCTCTCAATGTATTCTCTTCCTACAACTCCCTCGTAAAATAAAGATCAAATTTCAAACAGGTAAGTTCTCATTTAATCTTTCTATTTTGTACTTTATGACAGAGACCGTACTTCAAAATCTTTAAAAATGGACTTATCGGTTTTTGCGAACAAACTCTTCATACAAATCTTGTTGGATCTACCTCTCTTACTGTGCTCTCTATATATCTACCTGTCTTTGTATATCATCTATTTTTCTCCATGATAAACATACTGTAAAACGAGGAATGTTCGCATGCATTTTAATTTCGCAAATTTCGCGAGAGCCAAGATTCGCGAAATAAAAATGCACGTGAAAGTTCTTGTCTACACTCCAGGTCACTCGCGAAAATTTCATGCCACGAAAATATCTTGTTTTACAGTATATTCTTTCGAAGTCTTTCTCTCCTTCTCTACCTATCTCTCTCCCTCTCTATCTCTATCTCTATCTATCTATCTATCTATCTATCTATCTATCTCTCTCTATCTTCCTCTATCTTTCTCCATCTATCTATCTCTATCTATCTATCTATCTCTATCTATCTATCTCTATCTATCTATCTCTATCTATCTATCTATATCTATGTACCTCTATCTTTCTCCATCTATCTATCTCTATCTATCTATCTCTATCTATCTATCTCTATCTACCTCTATCTTTCTCCATCTATCTATCTCTATCTATCTATCTCTATCTATCTATCTATCTCTATCTATCTATCTATCTATATCTATCTACCTCTATCTTTCTCCATCTATCTCTCTATCAATCTATCTCTATCTACCTCCGTATCTCTCTCTTCATATCTATCTCTCTCCATAGATCCATCCATTTATGTTATCTATCTATCCATCTTTCTATCTATTTATCTATCTATCTCTATCAATTGTATCATATATGATCTATCTACCACTACCTATCAGCTATTTCTATCTACCTACCTCTCTCTATCAATCTATCACTCTCTATCTATCTCTATCGATCTATCTCTATTTATATATTTCTCTCTATCTACATATCTCTTACTTATCTTTATCATTTTTTTTCTACAGAACAGAAATCTTATACTGTAAATGTGAAAATGTTCAGTGTTGAAAATACTGCATACTTTGTGCAACCAGAAACTAGCACAAAAATAAAAGCACACAAATACTTTTGCTTGCCATATGTTCCAGTAGTTGATGTCTTGATTTTGCAGAATAAAAAACATGTGAAACTCATCTTACCTGGCGGAGCGCACAAGATAACTTGCGCAAAAACATCCACTTTTACAGTACTCTACTTATCAGTATTTTTTAGATATGTCTCATTCTATTTGCTTCATTAATCTCATCTGTACTCAAAGAGAAATGAACACAACATACATCAGTGCATAAAAACATACCCACACAACCATAGTCTTACCTCACACTGATGCACACACACAAACACACACACACACACACACATACATGCATACATACACAAAAGGAGCTGAGTGAATTCTCCCTCTCTCTCCTGTGTTGACACACCGCACAATATCCCACGCATGGGACTATGAGGCAAGTCTGCCCAGCAGGCATTGACAGCGTACGGAAGGCGATCTCCATTTCACGGAGGGAAATATGACGCTAATTCAATGACAAGGTCGTAATTCTGCGGTTCTCCACGGGGAATGCCAGAATTTTCTCCCAGGAAGTCAATGTATCATCGCGGAAAAACGAGGTCGCGTCTCTCCCGCTCTGGACTGTGAACTCTCAACCATGAGTACAAGCCCAACCAGGAACACAACTTTTTCTCTGTTCTTCCCTTTCATCCCTCTAAAATTCAATGTTTTTAATAGCAAAGTCCATTCTCTAGAGTAATGTGATACATGATGCATCATACAAAGAGGTGCACATCTGCAACCACATACATAATTTTCCTAAATTTTAGTCCATCGTCCAACATTTTGTTTGTTTGTTTGTTTGTCCCCACATCCTAATGATACTATGCACTACATATCAATCTGATGATGAAAATGTAGATTGTTTTTCTTCCTCATAGATGTTTGTTTTTTCCATTTAACTTATTTTTAGCTCAAACTGAAATGCTGGCATGAAACAGCCGCAAGTTTACAGAAGTAAGAGTGCTGACAGATTTCAAGGATGAAGAAAGGCCATCCAACCCTGTGTACTATTATTGCACGATACCGGCTTATCTCGCAGATAGTAGCGAGATACGCGTACACTGTCGGACGAAAATGCACGTCATCAACACCGCAAGGAGAGGCAGATAAGCTGGCTAACTTTACACAAACGTGTGGGTTGCGTTTCCATTTGAAGCAACATTTTCCACTCCATCTCTATTGTTTGGCAAAGGGTTCAATGACCGTCCTCATTTAAATCGCGGGCCAATGCAAAATCAGAAACGTCGGAGGATCGCGCAGATCAACCGTCCCATGTTCACTTCTGAATTAGACCCAAAGAAGGTATCATGGCGCCGCCGTATAAAAGTCGACCGGAGAGAGTGGATTATTGAAGAACATGTTGGGGAAAAATACCATACAAGAAGACTGGCATTTGATTACCACAAATTAGTCACCCCAATGACTACATGCTAAGTTTGACAGTGCCTTCAGAGACTGCCTCTGATATTACAATCCACTTGTGTTGGCGTGTATCAACTTTCAATCTTCACTACATTATTGCATGTTCTCCTAAAACATAAGAAAAAAAACCCTTTTTTAAGAAGGATTTTCAAAGATACTTCCTGGAGTTTGTTCGGCTTCAAGGTATATGAAAGAGCTGCAATTTTTGAATTACATCTGATACCCATTATTTGCAACAGACTGGTTTCCTGGTGCGTTCAGATGAAAAGATTATCATACTTTTCCCAGGCCAAGAGAACATGCATGTGGTTACATGCTATCAAATCGCCTTGTACTGTACATGAAATACTTGGCGTCTTTCCATAGACTTGGTATCTTCAGAAAAGATGGGGACATTTGCCAACAAAATTTGAGAAAATCATGTTTGCATGCTTTACACTACAGGGTGCCTTCAAAAGGCAATTCTGTTTCATTTGTTTTTTATTTTATTCAGGGAAGCATGCTACAAAACAAAAATAAGACATTTATCATAGAGGGATAGGGAAGGAAAAAAATAAAAGAAGGAAACATTCTCATAAGAATCAGAACATTTCTGATGAAAGATTTTCACAGGGGGCTAAATATCTTACAAATGTAATTTTTTTTGTACTCCCAATAATAATCAAAATAAATCGATTATAATTCAATCTACAACCTGTCCTCTTGCTATTTTGATCTGGAGTGGCAAAAACAGGAAAAGTGTGTGTGGGGGAGGGGGTGGTGGATGAAAACAGACAGAGTGCCGTGTTTTGTCGTTGTTGTTGTCACTCTTGTTTAACATTTGTGCTTGCTCAGAGTCCTTTTTTGGTCACTGCGCGATCAATGGGTGTAAAAGCGTCCTTCCGGCTTTCCACCTCCAAGGCTGTGGAATTGGCTGGAATACTGGATGGAAGAACTCTTCTTCGACCAGAGAAACAAGAGTGACGGTGATGCAGAAAAAGAAATAGAAAGGAGGAGGGGGGAGGTAGGGATACAGGAAGAGTGTATCAGGAGGGAAATAATGCCCTCCGATCCTAAAAATAGCCCATGGAAAGGTCTTCCTTCTCCCCCCCCCCCCCCCCCTCTCTTTCTCTATCCGTATCCATCCTCTCCAAGGCTAACCTTTTCTCTATTTGGTGGCACCCCTTCTGCCGCAAAGTACTGCGAAAGGGGAATCGTGCAGACTTCCGGGACAGGCAAGAAAAGAAAATGTATAAATGAGTCTATTTTCATCCGTAGTCCGTTACAGAGGTGTTTGTGATGGCAATAATATGATTCTTTCTTTACCGAGAATTTGATTTGTTTCAGCTTTGTGATTCTAAAACTGCAAATATACTATTGCAATAAATGTTTGTTGCTTTTTGTTGTTGCTGTTTTTTTTATAGTCATTCTCACTATTAATACTGTACAAAGACAAACAGCAGTAGCATCAGTATCAGGATACATGTACAATCTTGTTGCTGTACCCAGAACAGGGCCCACAACGTATCGGGTATAACTATAAGCTGATGCAATCGCCTTCCACGAAGATGATGGAAGTTTGCCTCGAAAGATGTGCCAACAGCAAAACAAAAACAGAACACGAATCCTTTTGGCACCATCATTCAAAACACATTAGAGACAAGATACATACTAATGATGCATAGTACGAATAGAAAGTCTCTGTGGACACCTTCAATCTTCAGTCATCTAACTTTCTGGTACCTGAATCTGCTGAAGCTCCCCCTCCCCCCACCTCACCCCACAACATCTCCCCCCCCCCCCCCCCCCCCCCATTCCCAACATCTGGAGTGATTTCCATCAGCCTGTCGAGTGTTAAATAGTCACTTCAAACAGCTGGTCAACCAGCTGACCACACATGTTGTGTTATCGGTCATATGGTGACAGTAACCATCCTAACCCTGTGGTCAAGTTTCCCTTTCTTGAGCCTTTACCCCACCCCTATCATGTACAGTACATATTACCCATCTCATTCCATTATTTTTTAGCACTACTGACAGGAACAGAAATTGCATGCAAAATCTGGCAGAATCCTCGGAAAATTTTCATCCATGGATCGTGCTTTGCATAGCATTGCCAGTCGTCTGTTTCTGCGTTTTGAATACAGCATCATCAGCAGCTCCAAGCAGCCGCAATAACGCTGACAATATCCGCACGAGCCATGCATGGTGATGAGGTCTTGATTACGACAAGACACCCATACACACAGACAAACACACACACACACACACACGACTGTCCCTACCTGTCAATTTGTGAGAAGCGCTAGTATCCCCAGCAAAGTCATTAATGTGTCTGCCCTCGCTAAACTAACAAGGAAACAAACGCCGTTCACCATCCCCCCACCCTTCTATCTCAGCAACGCTGTAATTTCATCTAGCAGCATCACCATCATTAATTCCTTCCGCTCCTTTTTCTCACCACACCCCCCCCCCCCCATTTTCTCCAAGCTGTGTCTCAAAACCTTCTCTCAAACCCCATCTCCCCCATTGCATTTTCACTTTCTCAGCCCAATATCATGCTCACACACACACACACACACATCACAGACACACACATACATTTACACATACATACACTCACACACACGTACCCGCTCATTAATTCCTTCCGCTCACTTGTCGGCACGACGACGACGCGCCCTGCTCAAGAATTGATTCATCCACAGCCCGACAGATCGCCCTCCGAAGGCTGGGCACTCGCAATTTGTGAATGGACTGCACCAGAATGAGCAGGCAGGCCTTCTCTGCCCCCCCCCTCCCCTTCTGCTCCCTACCCCCATCCCCCCCCCCCTTCCATTTCAGCAAGGTAGAAGAGTTGGGGGGTGGGGGGGGCTAAGATTTGCCTCGCTCTCCCCTGCCAGCTGCAAAATGTCACTGCCGTTCTATTTTTAGGACAGGGAGGCGGAGGGCTGCCGGGCGAAATATGAATGCGATTGAAATCGGCCATTCCGCCTCAATCGCTTCTCTATGGGCTCGTTCGTGCAAGGGTTAGGAACTCGTCGGAAGGAGGGGAAGAGACTTGGAGAGAGAGGGAGGCCAAATTGTGGCTTCATTTCTCGTATTGAGAAAACATTAATTGATCTATTGAGAAATATAATCCCCATGGAACACTAAAATCCTTCACTTAGACAATGCAACCCTTGCATTTAATAGTGTAATCATACCAAAACGAACTGGGGATTACAATAATTGCATTGGTGCAATCATGACTAATAACCACTTTAGAAACACTAATCAATAAATCAATCACTGTGTATGGCTGTAAATCTGCCATTTCTGACTTTTCATTATCTCTATCTATCTATCTCTATCATTATCTCTATCTAATTAGTACACTTTTACATCTTCTCTTACAGGAACCATATTAGAAACTATTAAGAGCTCACATTTCCTCTCCTTCCATACACTGGAAGATACTGACCCTCATGTCGTCTCCATTTATTTCATTTTCAATTTGTGTAACATGTACAGCACAGTGTGTTCCTTTGTAATGTTCACTCTGGTTTTTGTTTCATGTTTGTAATGTTAAATGTATCCTATATTCTTTACCTGGTCAAATAAATTAACAATAATAATCACAGAAAGGAAAGAAAACAAAGGCAAAAAATGACAACAAATAACCAAACCAACAAACAAGCAAAAACATGACATGATTCTTGACTATGACTCATGCTGTGAGTTGACGATTCCTCTGAAAAAAAAAGAAGAAAAAAAAAACACTGAATAATGTCAAATTTAAACCTCTTTCTTTTCTTCTATTTTTGTCCATGGTGGCTGCTGCCATAAGATTCGTCTAGCTTCATGAAGGCACAGAGAGCAGGAATCCTGAATTTTTGTTGTAAAGTTCCTCTTTGCTCCACTATCAACTTTCTTCTATTAAAAATCCAGTGATTTTGCTGATAGAAAAGGTTCTGGGTTTGTTTGGTTTTTTGTTAGTGTTTTTTGTTTTGTTTTGTTTTTATTCTGCTTTTCTTCCCATTGGGTTTAGGATTGACTCATAGATCTTGTCAGAACATCAGAGATAATCTCAGTCATTTTGAGATTGTTCTTTTGACTATCAAACGGGAATGTGGCAACTTTCAGTTGACAATTGAATCACACGATATATCAGAACATCACGTGAAATGGTTATCTCAGGCTGTTCAACAGACACTGATTTTAGTGTCATTGTTGTAGTCTTTTTCCTTTCTGATCATTTGGGGGGGGGGGGTGGGGGAAAGAGTGGTTAAAGATTGACTCATGGAACACACAACATTGGACTAAAAGTCAGTCCATGAATTTTGAACAAGTATGTCGTCGCTGGTGCAACAAGACCCCAAACAGGGGAAAGATGATAAACGCAGCCCTTGTGGCCCCAGCGACAATGTGCTGCATTTTCGTCTCGAGTCACAACATAGAATGGAATGTTAGGTTCTTCTAATCCAATGTTGGATGCACTGCCTGGCACAGGGCGTTCCAGAGCTACAAGATTTTCTTGTGTGCAAGGCTCTGGTAAAAATGGACAGACAGATTTAAGGAGATGTTGCATAGTCTCCTCCTCTCTATGCAGGAGGGAGATGTAATCATCCTCACTATATGTGCTGATTTTGGGATAATGATTTCGAGTCATAAAACACACAGTAATATGAATAATCATCTATACGCCTAGGTCGAGAGGGACATAGTGGGTAAAAACATCTTGTCCAACGACGTAAGCACTGGGCGGGAATCGAACTTGGGTCCTTCGATTGAGAGTCGGGAGTCGTATTTACTATGCCACAGTGACCCTAACCAATGGGACAGCTACCTTTCTTGTAATTCCCACATTTCTAGCACTTAAAGACAGCAAAATAGACCAATTCAGGACAATGAACCATGGTTGGAGAGTGACGCACAATGCTACGGTTTCAAAATATCACAAGAACACATTTACAGCGTCATGAAAGATGTGCCCTCACGCGCGTGCAACATCTTTTTCAAGGAAAGAGAAATGGTATCTAATTGAGAAGTTTGTAAACATTGATTTAGGTGTATCACACCACCCTGGATCTCTCTGGTATGATTTATCACTACCAACCCTCTCCATTCCATAAACCTCCCCTTTTCCTTCCCCAACCCCACCCCCTTTCCCACCCTTCTCAAGAGTCCTTCTCATATCATGGAAGTCAACGAACCCGAGCCTGCCACCATCACACCCCAGTTATCCCAAGCAGGTGACGGCAATGCTCTCTTGTTTGGGGTTGAGGCTTTCGTGGAAAACATTGGGGGGGGGGGGGGTCACTGAAAAATCGGTCACGGTCTCCTGCCTAAGTGGGTTAATCTCTGTGAAGGGTTGACAAACCCTTTCCAAAAACACCTCCCATTTGGAAATTCCTGGAAAAAGAGTTAAAGAAAATCACTCCATCCGACATCCCAGATAGCCTCCTCCATCACCGCTGTCTCCCAAGTGGATCCACCTGGACCAAAATCTCAGGGCTTCATAACGCAACCCCTCCCTTGTAACGAACACGAACACGCACAGACACACACACACACACACGCACACCGTATACATACATACATACATACACATAGTAAATGATACCTACAATACACTGAGTACTTCTATGCATCATATCAAACAACAGCAAAATCAGTCTGTATGAAGATAATTCAGGATGCAGACTTTCTTTTTGAACAATGGCCTTCAAATCCTTGCGATATTTTCACTCTACAGGCCTCTAGAACATGAATGATTTAGTGTATACGCCAAAATTTAAAATGCATCACCATGGGGGGGGGGGGGGAGGAGGAGTATTGCCTTTAATTAAGAGTTTTTATCATTTGGAAAACTCTGTGGCAACACACCATACATCCTATCCTCGACCCGTTTCTCCCCTAAGTTTACAGTCCAGGAGGCTGTGAACCAAGAAAGGATCAACCAAGTGATGCGTTATATACCAAGGTCTGGTAATCAGTGGAGGGGAGGAAGAAGAATGGTATCTCCATCCTCTGACCTCCTCTGAACCGGGATTTTCGGTCCATTTCTTGTGGCAGCCTAGATATCCTAGGGGCAGTCTCACCTCAAGTGCGATGCAATCGTAAAACGGAATAAAAAGAAGCCAAAATGTACACGAGAGAGTCACTATTAACTAAAAAGTAAGTATGCAATATCACGTTTCCCATCCTCACAAAGTCTCATGGGCATAAAAAAGGGTGAACATATTAACTGTTTCGGTCATGCGCCTGAATCCTCCCCCCCCCCCCCCCCATCAAATTCATTTGACACATAAAAACACAACTTTGAATGAATGCTAAAGAACAAAGTACCCCTTCAAGATATCCCTTGCACAATCAAAATGGGTATTGCAGAACAGTAATTGCATTGCCACAGTTAACCAGTTGCTATCGGTCTGCTCGACTTCACATTATGAAGCATAAAAGCAGCACAGGCGGCAAAAATTAGCTCATGACCCGAGTCCAGACTCCGAGCCAAGGAATTGCATTTCATGTTCTGCACCCCTCTGTGAATGCTCAAGACAGACATTTCAGACCCATTGGCACAGTATCAGACAAAGTCCAACATTGAACAAACTTCATAGGAAATCACATTTTTCTACAAATTGTTAACTGAAAGTGCCCCCCCCCAAAAAAAAAAAAACCTAATATAGAAATTAGAAACCATAAAATGTGATTGCCTGCAGAAGAAAGAATTGACCCATTGTATTCACAGTGTTTTTGACATTCAAATCAGAACTTTGTGCCGAAAAAGTCTTGTTCATATCTCAGGACTTGCTCCTAGAATCAAGGTATGGAATCAGATCTTGCTCGTCTAACTGTGCTTTTACACGTTCTAAGAGTGCTTGATTTGAATGCTGAGAACAAACACGATTGCAATTAGAATACAAATTATCATTCGTTCACACAACTGAGAAAGGCTTCATCGATTATGCGGTTTTGATATTCAGAGGAAGAAGGGAAGGTTAAACTTGATCCAACAATCATTCTTAGGCCGTCTTTCAGCGAGAGTGATTGGAAGGCCAATGTTATCTCCACCCCCCCCCCCCCAATAAATAAGATGATTGGAGTTCAATGATGTTCACATGGACGTTTCATTGCTTAATTCTGGTGAAATGTGATT